>NC_052150.1:1839097-2139097 GCF_902713615.1 Scyliorhinus canicula
ATTGAAGCCTACTCGTGACAATAAGCGATTTTCATTTTTTTTCATTTCAGAGGCTGAGGCAGAATTGGGTGGCGCCAAAACACCTCTGCCACCCGCAAGTAGGCCGATGCCCTCCAGGCCCCAGTCCTCCAGAAGCCACCTGCCAAGGTCATCTCAGGCAGCAGGGGTTGACAGACAGCTGACCACCTCACACTCAGATGTAGATCCTGGGGAGACACATAGACCGGGCAGTGCGATGAGGAAGGTTCAGAAACTGTCATTGCACAGCGTGGACATGGGTGAGATTCGGCTTGGAGGGATGTAGGGAACTGGTGTTAACCATGTTTAGCTGCCCAATCTCCACTGATTGATGACAGCAATGGCACATTTGATGTCAGAATGCATTTGCACTGACAGCATTACCTTCACCACCTCTATGTGATGACATCATCTCAATGCAAGTGCTTCCCTCGCATTGACAGGACTCAGTAAAATGATACAGAAAATCCCCGAACTAGATTTTTACCTTAAAAATATTCAAAGCCCTGTTTCCACAGCCTCTTGAGGAAGGATGTTCCAAAGACTCACTATCCCCCCTCACAACAATTTCTCCTGATCTCTGTCTTCAATGGCCAACCCCTTATTTTTAAACAGTGAATATTTTTTAAAACTTTTTTCACACAAGCAATTGTCCCAGTAGGATCCACGCTGTTTATAACAGGACAATGGACAATTGTCCCTGTAAGATCCACATTGTTTATAACAGGACAATGGACAATTGTCCCTGTAGGATCCACACTGTTTATAACGGGACAATGGACAATTGTCCCTGTAGGATCCACACTGTTTATAACGGGACAATGGACAATTGTCCCTGTAGGATCCACACTGTTTATAACAGGACAATGGACAATTGTCCCAGTAGGATCCACACTGTTTATAACGGGACAATGGACAATTGTCCCTGTAGGATCCACACTGTTTATAACGGGACAATGGACAATTGTCCCTGTAGGATCCACACTGTTTATAACAGGACAATGGACAATTGTCCCAGTAGGATCCACACTGTTTATAACAGGACAATGGACAATTGTCCCAGTAGGATCCACACTGTTTATAACAGGACAATGGACAATTGTCCCAGTAGGATCCACACTGTTTATAACGGGACAATGGACAATTGTCCCTGTAGGATCCACACTGTTTATAACAGGACAATGGACAATTGTCCCTGTAGGATCCACACTGTTTATAACAGGACAATGGACAATTGTCCCAGTAGGATCCACACTGTTTATAACGGGACAATGGACAATTGTCCCTGTAGGATCCACACTGTTTATAACGGGACAATGGACAGTTGTCCCTGTAGGATCCACGCTATTTATAACGGGACAATGGACAATTGTCCCAGTAGGATCCACACTGTTTATAACGGGACAATGGACAATTGTCCCTGTAGGATCCACACTATTTATAACGGGACAATGGACAATTGTCCCTGTAGGATCCACACTGTTTATAACAGGACAATGGACAATTGTCCCAGTAGGATCCACACTGTTTATAACAGGACAATGGACAATTGTCCCAGTAGGATCCACACTGTTTATAACAGGACAATGGACAATTGTCCCAGTAGGATCCACACTGTTTATAACGGGACAATGGACAATTGTCCCTGTAGGATCCACACTGTTTATAACAGGACAATGGACAATTGTCCCTGTAGGATCCACACTGTTTATAACAGGACAATGGACAATTGTCCCAGTAGGATCCACACTGTTTATAACGGGACAATGGACAATTGTCCCTGTAGGATCCACACTGTTTATAACGGGACAATGGACAGTTGTCCCTGTAGGATCCACGCTATTTATAACGGGACAATGGACAATTGTCCCAGTAGGATCCACACTGTTTATAACGGGACAATGGACAATTGTCCCTGTAGGATCCACACTGTTTATAACGGGACAATGGACAATTGTCCCTGTAGGATCCACACTGTTTATAACGGGACAATGGACAATTGTCCCTGTAGGATCCACACTGTTTATAACAGGACAATGGATATCAAGGTTCCGTGGCTTTGCAGAGACATGAGGGGCAATAAAGAGCCATAAGGGTTGGTTGGAGGAACATAGCTTGGCATCGGGAACATGAGGAGAACATTTAGAACTCACGTTTTCAAAAGCCCCCTCATGCAGATGTGCCACGAAGCACAACTGTAAAACTGTGTCTCGCCTTCCTGAAATATGCAATGGAATAGAACAGGCCTTTCACCACATTGGAACCCTCCTGGTCAGCAGAGCAGGCTACTGGCTCGCAACTCAAACCAACCAGAACTCTTCAAAGGGTCTCATGGAAATCACATGGCTGGGAAATGGGCTACGGAATTCTGCAATCAAGACCTGCCTGCTATTTCCAAAGGGCTCCCAAGTCACCCCACTCAGCGCAAATCCAGGCCATTGAGCTTTCCGCGACTTTAACCCAGTGGCGACGAGTTTATGAAGCACATAAGGAATCTATTGGTATTCCGTGTGTTCCCATTCCCTCTTCCACTTGACTGAAGCCCTTTGAGGTGACCCCAGCAGCCATTCAGGGCCACAGACCAGGGGCTGGTTCTCACTTTCCAGACTTTCTACCAACTACTCACCCAGAATGGGTGGAGAGAATTTGGCTGATGGGTTTAAATGAGGTTTGAGAGGCAAGATGCCCCATGGAGGGAGGTGATTTCCTAGCTCAGTCATCAATAACTGGACGACAGTTAAAACTGTGGATTTTGTCTCCTGAGATCAGTGAGAGTCAGAAGAAAGAATGCCAGTCACTGGAGGCCAAATAAACCACTTCAATGAATAAATGAATACCTGATTGGACAGATGACATTCATACAGGGGCTGTCTGTACTGTTACAGGCAGGGGCTGTATCTACTGTTGTGTATTTCCATCAGTTTCTGTTGCTTTGCAGCAACTGTTGCTCGTTGTGTTCTCTCTCTAATTGGCTCTGTTTATGGCGGTTAATATGGTCACCTTCTTTAATTCTAATCATGTTTGCTCAAGAGTCGCCAGGTATCTTTTGATACCACCACAAGGTTCAAAACCGAATACTGATCAATGACTCGATACACCAGTTAGTAAGTTTGAAATCAATGCACATTTATTTACACACACAGTCAATTATACTCATGCACAAAACTCTACCAACTAAACTCGCACTACTACTAAAGCCGATACTTAGCTTCGGGCACCCACTCAGTCAGAGGAACAATGGCCGTTGTCCGGTTCTGAGGCTGTTGGGGTCGAGCTGGTACGGAATAGTAGCTAGGACCGTCTGTCTCGTAGCGTGCATTGACTTTGGACTTACTTGTTCTGGTGTAGCTGCCAGGCAGGTCTCTCCTCGCTGAGAGCCAAGGCCAAGAGAGCGATTCTCTCTTGGGGGCGGCTTCTTACACCCAAAAGGGGCTTTGGCGCTTTTGGGCGGTCTTGAACTTGGCCCCAATTAATTGGACCGTATGCTGACCATTGGTATCGATTTCCTCCAATAAAGGGGTGGCTGCCCTGATCGCTGGGCGGGCCCTAGGTGGCCGTTGGCCTGGCTTTGTTCTCGTCTCCTCTGGCGCCGGGGTGTCTGCTTTAGTATTGTTTACCTAAATGTTTCCCTTTTGTCCCCGGAGATGGCTCATTAGTATGGTAATGGCTTTGCAGTATCGGTCCTGTCTGGGAGCTACAGCTCCAATCAACAGACAAACCTTGCTCCTGCTTGCTTTCTCAGCATTGTCCATTTTTCCCTTCATTCTTTGCAAAGTGTCCATTTTGTAATCGAGACGTGGCCACCCCAGGTGGCTACACAACCACAGAAGTTTGCTTTATGATGCTTTAGGAAGTTTGCTGAAGCAGATGAGGTTGAATGATCTGTTTCAATTTGTCAAAGTATATCATGTGATCCAATGCTTTAAATTTTGGTTCAGCAGTATGGGAAAAAATGTTATAAAAAAACACATTGAGATTAAATTCAGCCCAATGCCCTTCCCGTGTAGAATCTTGCTCACATTGAGCATGTGGATTGAGAGCTGGGTGTGAAATGTTCTAGCCCTATTTCCAAAGTTGCAGTTTGAATTGAAAGATTTTAACTGCTGGAGGCACTGCCTAAGTGAATTACCCCGGTGATGTCAGCTTGCCTTGTGGGGTTCAATCTGTTTGTCCTGGAGATTGGACGTGGGCGTGGAGCGTCCCTCCAGAGTAATCATTGGATGCCACACACATACAGTGTATTGATCGATGGTACGAGAAATAATGACAAGTGTATTCATCTTGTTAAGAAACGGTTTCCTGTCAGGCATTCTGCTGCTGTGCAAGAACAGTATGATTGGAAGAAAATGAAGCTGATTCTTGAAAGGGAGGATTGATTTAAACAGACACCGGAAGAGATGTAGCATATTGAAGAATAAAGGGATTAAGGGTTATGGCGTTCGGGTGGGAAAGTGGAGCTGAGTCCACAAAAGATCAGCCATGGTCTCATTGAATGGCGGAGCAGCTCGAGGGGACAGATAGCCTACTCCTGCTCCTAGTTCTTTTGTTCTTATTAGAACATTATAAAATCACATAAGTCCAAGAGGGAAATGTAAAAGTCCTATGCAAAAGCTCTTAAAATGGTGGAGCGAATAAATAACATGCTAAATTGATAAAATATTAAATTGGAAACTATTAGAGGGGATTTAACACTGGGACTGTGTCATTACTCCACAGCTGCAATAATTAATTTATTTGTGAGTTTTGTTTAGTTTCTCCCGAAGGATTAACCTTTGATTGACAAAGAGTTTGTGCGTGAATCAGCCTGTCAATAACTTCTGTCCTTCACCCTGATGCACTTTCAGGGTCAGGAGCTTCTTTGGAGGCCAGGTAGGCAGGGCAAGTTGGGGGAGTGGGGAGGGTAAGCGTGGTAGTTGGCCCCAAAACGTTGTTAAAACTGTTGCTCTATCGACCCGCAGATATCATCCAATTTTGTCCATAGTCTATCATTTCAGATGATCAAAAAATCTCCTCTATCCTTTAAAATATCCTTGGGAATCCAATGATGGCTCAGCTCAGAGTTTAAGATTAATTAATCTGCATGTGTAAAATGTCTCCAAACAATCAAATTCCTGAACCAGAAAATGTATCAAATTGTCCATCCATCAGATAACAATCTGTCTATGGGTGTTGCAGAGCTCCATATTGAATATCTCAGAGACTTCCCACCGATGCAATCATATTTCAAATCAATTCATCCCTGACTCGCTGGGAACTGTACTATAGAGATTGAGTAAATGCTTTTAGCATAGAGTATTAAAGAATAGTCCTGGTAACCACAGTAACCGCCTCTTAATAGGTCTCAACTCAATGAAGCTTCATTAAAAACAGAAAGTTCTAGAAAAGCATAACAGGTCTGGCAGCATCGTGGAGAGGAACAGAGTTAATGTTTCCAGTCCTGGTCAATCTTCTTTTGAACACAATGGAATCTAATGGCAAATTTTGGAGAACGTTTACCAAAATTCATTCCTCTTGTATTTTGCACCATTTATTTGAGAAAGATGGTTATATCTCGTGAGGAGAGAGTGCTTGCCCTTGACATTAAGGCGGCATTTGGCCGTGTATGGCATCAAGGAGCTCAAACAAACCTGCAATCAACGGGAATCAGGGGAAAATTCTCCATTGACTGGAGTCCTACCAAGCACAACAAAACTGGTCGTGCTTGTTAAAAGTCAATCATCTCAGTCCCAGGAAATCATTGCAGGAGGTCCTCAGGATAGTGTCCTGGGACCAACCATCTTCAGCTGTTTCAACAATGACCTCTGTCAAAAGGTCAGAAGTGGGCAGTGCTCAGCGTTTGGTTCCATTCACCACTCCTTAGAGGATGAAGCAGTCTGTGTCCACGTGCATTAAGGCCTGAGCAAAGGTTTAGGTTGATAATTAGCAAGTAACATACATGGCACAGAGATAACAGTCAATGTCTGTCTCCAACATCTAACCACTTCTCCTTGATATTTAGCAGAGTGTCATTGCTGAATCCCCAGCATTCTGGGATTGACCACTGTTTAGAAACTGAATTGAATCCTCCATATAAATGCCGTGACTACAAAAGCAAGTCAATGACTGAGAATTCTGCAGCAAGTGACTCACCTCCTGCCTTGCCAAAGCCTGACCATCTTGCACAAGGCACAAATCGGGAATCTGGAATACTTCTCACTTACCTGGATGAGCGCAGTTGCAGAAACACTCAAGAAGCTCAACACCATCCAGGACAAAGCAGCCCCGCTTGATTGGCACCTCATCCACCACCTGATGCACAGTGGCAGCCGTGTGTACCACAGCAGCAATTTGTCAAAGCTCCTTCACAGCACGCTTTAGCCCTTTGACCTCCAACACCGAGATGAACCAGGGGAGAAGGCACATGGGAAGTGCTGCGCCTGCAAGTTCCCCCCAAGCCAGACACCATCCTGATGTGGAAATATATCCCTGTTCCTTCACAGTCACTCGGTTACAATCCTGAAACTCCCTTTCAACATCACTGTGGATCTACCTGCACCAGACGATCTGCAGTGTTCTAGAAGATGGCTCATCATCACCTTCCCAAGGGCAATTAGCTTTGGGCAATAAAGCAGTAATGCTCACATCCATAATGAATAAGAAAGTGCAATTACTTTCCTGAGAGGTGTTTCTACTCTTTGCCATGTAACACTGACAACACGACACAAGGGTAAAATACAGCAACATTAACTGGTGCATAGGACTGGGATTCACATTCATCATTTCATTGCAGGTGAAGCGGTGGCATAGTGGTATTGTCACTGGACTAGTAAACCAGAGTACTGCTCTGGGGACCCAGGTTCAAATCCCGCACTGTGGATGGTGAAATTTGAATTCAATAGAAATCTGGAATTAAAAGTCAAAGCCTAACCGCTGTTGATTTTAGGAAAAATCCATCTGGCTCACTAAGGTCCTTTAGGGAAGGAAATCTGCCGTCCTTACCCAGCCTGGCCTACGTGTGACTCCAGACCCACAGCAACGTGGCTGACTCTCAACTGCCCCTAGGGGCTCACAGCTCACAGAGCTAATCGCTGGCTTTTAAAGCAGACCAAGCAGGCCAGCAGCACGGTTCGATTCCCGTACCGGCCTCCCCGGACAGGTGCCGGAATGTGGCGACTAGGGGCTTTTCACAGTAACTTCATTGAAGCCTACTCGTGACAATAAGCGATTTTCATTTTTTTTTCATTTTCAAGAGCAATTAGGGATGGGCAATAAATGCTGGCCCAGCCGGGGTCCCCCCCCCCTCCCATGAACGAATATAAAAAAAGGTACAGAGGGAAACGCGTGGAGGGAAACCCAGTTTGCAAAATTGGGACAGTGGTGTGTGAGGTTCATTGATTATCACTCTGGTTAGGTCATTTTTTGAATTGAATGTGGAGAATCTTTACTTTTTGTGTTCTTGTAGCACACGGAACAATGACCGGCTAAGGTAATGGCTGGGATTTGTTGAGCTGATTGGCCGAGTTAGCAGCTCCTCCCGCTGACACAGCCACTGGGAGCCGTGAGCTGCTGACACTGCCCCACCTGAGGTACAGGATGACAGAGGGACCCCAGGTCACAATTGACTGAAGGTGGGATGGGGGTCACAATGTGAGAGTTGCAAGGAGGGAGAGAGGGGAGTCAGAGGCAAGGGCAGGGTTTTGTTTTCAGTCTCCTCTCTCCCCATCTACTCAATACTGCATGGGTCCCTCAAACAAGCACACAGTGCCTGATAGTGAGGGATGTCACCTCCACCCCACACCCTACCTTACCCTACCCTACCCTACAGCAGAGGCTGCTGGCAAGCCTCACAACTTTGGTTGGGCAGCATTCCAAGGGGGCAGGAGAACTTTCCGACGGCCATTTAATCCCTGAGCCACCCTTAAATTAGCCGGGATAATGGGTGTCATCTGACCCACCAATGAAGCTAAGTCAGGCCACCCACCCACTAGCCAGCCGCTGAGAATCCCGGATCAATCTCGTCTGCCCTCCCACTCCATACCAGTGGGCATTTTCCCACAGCTGGGAAACCAATGCCAGCACTGTCCCATAATCCTTGGTCACCATGGTTCCCACGGTGATGGCCTGTGGTAAATCCAGCCCAATAAATGAAGACCTGTTCGCGCCAAAGCTTGATCAAAGTTCAGAGTGGCAACAAAGGAATTGCCGTTCAGTTCATCTCTCTCTCTCTTTCTAGCTTCACTGTCCTCCTGATAGTTAAATTGAGAGCAAGAAATCTCCATGGAGTTGATCCTACTCCCTGCACGTCACACTGACCAATGTCATGGCCAACAATACAATTCATTCTAATTTTAGTTTTGTTTGAAAATCAACACATTGTTTTTCCTTTGTCAAAGTACAAAATTCTGCCAATGGCGAGGGTGTGTGTGAGATCTAAATGGAGGAATGGTTTACATTCTTGCCGTTTCAATTTACAATCTACTCTCACAACGCATTTATAATTTTCTAAATTAATCAATTAATTTTCAGTTGTGTTGTAATGTGATAAACATCCACGCGCAAACTGTAATTTAACGCTCTCTCACTTAACCAGACTCTTGATAGTGACCATTGTGACTCCAAATTGTATCTAATGTGAGAACAATTAATATTGGCGCTGAGGATTAATCAGGAAAATGTCCAGTGTTATCATTCTGCACAATTTGAATCAGTTTTTCCAATTCCGATAACACATTGCAGTACTCAATTCTGATAATGATATCTCTACCACAATATAACGGCATTGATATTATCCCCGTGTAGCCAGTAAGTAGGATTACTGCAGAGAAAGTGGACACCTGTTTACATAAAATGGGTTCAGCAGATGGCCTGAATCCCTGAAATTGGGTGTGAAGCAATTTTATGGCCAATATTCGTATTTATAGTTCAGAATCAGCATCCTAAGGAACAGCAACCTCACTGGAGTTCTTCGCTCACTCAAAACCCATGGGTGGAACATTGTGAGTTATCTGAGTGTGACCTCGGCAGAATTGATGAATTGAGTGGAACAAATCATTTAAATGTGTCAAACATTGTGACCCCCTCTGTCTCAGCAATTCTCCTGAATGAATTCAGTTGAAAATCTAATCCCATTGTGTTCTATTTCAACAGTGAAATTAATTATATAATTTCACAGCCAGGTCCAAATGGCTCCACCAAACTACAAAGCTGGGCAGCGACAGCATTTATATTGTTAATATCCGAAAACAATTGAAAGTATATGTAAAAATGCATGATTAAAATTTTCTCTAATGTTTCACATGTTTGATTTTGTGTCAAGCACTTAGTGAGAATTGATGGCAGAAAACTTCCTATGTAATTAGATAACACTTCACCAGAAAACTCAGAAATGTGTATCAGGTGAAAATCTTGACTTTAAGCAAGGCTCATTAATCATGAATTGTTTTCCCCTTTGTTTGAAACTGTGTCATTTATTTTAAAATCTCCTCACATTTTCAAATCCAGATTCTAATTAGGCTTTGATCAAAACACTCCTGATTTCTTGAAAAAAATACCATTTAAATTGGGGTTTAGGACCCCAGCTTAAAGAGATCTGAGAACAACTCAGTTTAACTGGAATTATCTTTGTTGCATTATTGAGTGCACTCTCTTACTGCTCAGTGCCACGTTCATTTTAGGCGTGAAATGCGGGGATTATTGAGCATTGCAGTGCTTGTGAAGTGAGCGATAACATCAAATGTTATTGGCCAAGGAGAAAATGGTCACTTAATTCAACCATTGAGCAACAGGGAAAATTAAATGAGTGTTTTCAGGAAGGCAAATTTGAAAGGAGGTTGGAACAATGACTGTGTTCCATCATAAATGTGACAGTATGCTAATTTGCCAATGTTCTTTTGTGGGTGTTTAGCCGCAGTGGTAACCTGTTTAAGATAACTGGGTGATTATCTCCATCCAAAAAATAAACAGAGAAAGGCCCCTTAAATGCACAAAATGTTTTCTCATTAATTTCAACATCACTGACTTTTATTTCCTTTTACAGGAGAGGAATATGATGGTTATGATTGGGGGGGGGGGGGGGAGTGGTGGTTGTGGAGGGGATGGTGGGGTGGTATTATCATAACATGTCAGAACTGCAAGGATTACTGAAGTGTTGGGAGTAGCCACTAGAGGGAGTTACAGTTACAAGTATATAAGGCAGTGATGTTAAGCCTTATGGGGAGAGTGTGCAGAGGAGTTAGCTAGAGTCAGAAATACAGACAGTGTAAGTCAGTTTAAACCAATAGTGAGATTAACTGTAGATGAGTGTAGTTTAGATGTTATTAATCAATTGTATAATCTTCAGGAGTACGTGTCAAATCCAGGTCAGTAATGTTCATACATTTGTAGCTTTGTTTCAGTTCCAGCTATTTTGTGATCTTTGTGAACACTACGCCGACCATCCTGAAATAAACAACACAGAGAACAGCACAGGGGGAGTGGTGACTGTGGAGGGGGGCAATGGGTGTTGGACTTTGTAAAGGAGTAACCAATATTCACAATCATTCATTTTGTGCCACTGCCCTGATAAATTCTTCCTGCTGTTTTGCTCAAATGTCCAAGGACCTATTTTGGGAGGGAGGGGGGGAGGGAGGGGCAGAGGGAGCGGGAGAGGCTGGGGGAGGGGGAGGGGGAGAGGGAGGGGAGGGGCAGGGAGAGGAAGGGGAGGGGCAGGGGGAGTGGCAGAAGGGGAGGGAGAGGGGAGGGGCAGAGGTAGGGGAGGGGCAGGCTTAGGGGGAGTGGCAGGGGTAGGGAAGGGGCAGGGGAAGGAGAGGGGGAAGGGGACGGACAGGGGTAGGGAGAGGGGTAGGGGGAGGGACAGGGGAGGGACGGGGGAGGGGGAGAGGTAGGGGGAGAGGCGGGGAGGGGGAGAGGCAGGGGGAGAGGGAGGGGCAGAGGGAGGGGGATGGGGAGGGGGAAGGGCAGAGGGAGGGGGAGGGAAGGGGAGGGGAAGGGGACGGGGAGGGGGAGGGGCAGAGCGGAGGGGCAGGGGAGGGGGAGGGGGGAAGGGGAGGGGAGGGGGAGGGGCAGGGGGAGGGGGAGGGGAGGGGGAGGGGAGGGGAGGGGAAGGGGAGGGGGAGGGGCAGGGTGGAGGGGGAGGGGGAAGGGCAGGGTGGAGGGGGAGGGGAGGGGCAGGGGAGTGGGAACTCCTTCCACATGCACAGGGTCAAGGTCCCATGTAGGACGCGTGGGTCTCTGCTGCCAATAGGCATCTCTGCTGAATAAAAGGTTTTGTGTCTTACTTAAAGCTGACTAGCTGGTGTTTAACTTGTTGAAGTCCAGATTTTAACGGCAAACATATTCTCACTGAATATCCTGCACACTTTTCATTCCTCCTGTAATGCTCACTTTTTGCAGTTGCTTTGATTTTCTCTACCGTACGTTGCTGACCTGCAATTTGCAGCTCAGTATGTCGGGATTTTCCTCTCCCACCAGCCGTCTGACTGGAAATCCCCACCTGAAGTAAATGGGCCTTTTCTGGTGCATCAGATTTTCCGTCTCGTCCCCACGATTCCTGCAGTGGGCGCGACCGAAAAATGACGCCCTTTGCATCTTCCCCTGATTTGCACCAATTGGAGGAGGAGGAATCCTCCATTTTGACAGACCATGTAACCCCTGCCTGGACCTTTCAGACACAATCTCTACCTTCACCAGTCATCCAACGCAGGAGCAGTGACCCAAATAATCTGCAGCTACACACACCTGCCCATCAGCGAGATGTCCATATGTCTGTGAATGGCTGGAATATTCTACACAACAGGATCCTTCAAACCATCCACAAAGGTTATCATTCTGGTTTTCCCATTTGACCATTTAGCAGGGAGCAGCTGTGAATATTTTTTTTAAGTAATTAACTCTGTTGCACCATTTTCCCTCGTTGATTGTCCCGAGGAAACATTGGATATTGGGTGACCAGGATTACTCTTAAGATCCAGGGCGAATATCTACAATCAAAAACCTTCCCTACACATAGACATATTTGACAGAGTGAAGCTACAAACTGCCAAGGCCCTGCTGAAAGCACAAGGCAGGATGCTGAAGTAAAGGGCAGTATTCCATGGAGGCGATGAGGTTTAAACAACTGCAAAAACCTCGCACTGTCTCCTTCAATGAAGGTCCACCAAATGATGTGCCGCTCAGGCATTTAATTGGGCAATGGCACAGCTGCCCAGAGTCAAGGACCCCTGGGCAGAAGTCCATCCTTTGAGAGCTGCTGGCTAGTCAGAAGTTGGCAGCTCTCTTGAATGGCAGTGCCGTCAGGATATGGCAGCACCCCACCTTCTCAGAACCCCCAATCAGGCACTGAGTGCCTTTGAATGAGGGACCCCTTCCCATGTGGGATCTGACTCTCCCCATGATGAGATCGTGGACCACTGCCAGGTCAATACCATTGGTGGCAGATTGAGGCACTTCAGTGGGCAAATAATGGCTCACTGAGCCAAATTGGCTTCCCACCACTGACATAATCAGGGCAGAGACAGGCAGCTAACAGCAACCCCACATGCCACCTTCCCACCCAATTAAATGCCCCTCAGACGCAAAACACACCGGTAATTAGGCACAAGATTCCGCCATAGAGTTATTATTGGACTGAAAGAAGCCACTTGTCTCGTCAGGTCTACTTATGCAGTATAAAGGATTCATAGCTTTTATGCTAATAGCTAATATATGTTGTTAGGATCCGGCATTTGGTTAATGCTGATCAAACTAAAGCCCAGTGAGAAACTTGGCTCACGTATCACCACATCTAAGGTCCCTATCTGCTTCAAGAAGACGACCATCATCCCTGTACCAAAGAAAAGCCAAGCAGCGTGCCTTAATGACTATCATCCAGTGGCTCTGACATCCATCATTATGAAGTGCTTCGAAAAGGTACTCATGGCACAAATCAACTCGAGCCTCTCGCATTGCCTTGATCCAGGACAGTTTGCCTACCGCTACAACAGATCCACAGCAGACGCCATCTCCCTGGCACTGCACTCAATCCTGGAACACCTAGATAACAAAGACATCTACGTCAGGCTCCTATTTATTGACTACAGCTCAGCCTTCAACACCATTATTCCTACGAAACCCATCTCCAAACTCCATGGCCTGGTCCTCTGCTCCTCCCTCTGGAGGTGCGCACAGACTGGAGCCTGAACTTCCTAACCCACATGCCACAATCAGTAAGGATAGGCAACAACACCTCCTCTATGACCATCCTCAACACCTTGGTGCCTCACAAGACTGTGTCCTCAGCCCCCTACTATACTCCTTGTACACCTATGACTGTGGCCAAATTCCCCATCAACTCGATTTTCAAATTTGCTGATGACACCACCGTAGTGGGTCGGATCTCAAACAATGACGAGACAGAGTACAGGAAAGACATATAGAATCTGGTGAACTGATGCGACGACAATAATCTCTCCCTCAATGTCAACAAAATGAAGGAGTCATCGACTTCAGGAAGCGTGGTGGAGAAAATGCCCCCTGTCTACATCAATGGGAACGAAGTAGAAAGGGTCGAGAGCTTCAAGTTTTTAGGTGTCCAGATCACAAAAAACTTGTCCTAGTCACACATGCCGACACTATAGTTGCGAAAGAACACCAACGACTCTACTTTATCAGAGGCCTAAGGAAATTTGGCATGTCAGCTACAACTCTCACCACGTTTACAGATGCACCATAGAAAGCATTCTTTCAGGTTGTATCACAGCTTGGTATGGATCCTGCTCTGCCCAAGACAGCAGGAAATGACATGTAGCCCAGTCTATCATGCAAACCAGCCTCCCATCCATTGACTCTATCTACAATTGGCTGCCAGCATAATTAAGGTTCCCAAGTACCTCTCATACTCTCTTCCACCTACTTCCGTCAGGAAAAAGATATCAAAGTTTGAGGTCACGGACCAACTGACTCAAAAACAGCTTCTTCCCTGCTGCCATCAGACTTTTAATACCTCGTATTAAGTTGATCTTTTCTCTATACCCTAGCTCTGACTGTAACATTATATTCTGCAGTCTCTCCTTCCTTCCCTATGTACGGTATGCATTGTCTCTATCGCATGCAAGAAACAATACTTTTCACTGTATACCAATACATGTGACAATAATAAATCAAATCAGATCCAACGTTGTTTTGCATTCTGACAATGAGAAGATAAATTCATTAAATCTGAAGCTAAAACTCCCAGCAACACTTTTGGAATTTTAGACTTTAAGTGAAAACATTTATTTACAAAAGAAAATAAAACTTAATCACACAAGTTTATATTACACAGTTAAAATTAGTCTTCTAAAATAGTCTCCCAACAAGAATCGTAGATTGAATGCTAGCATTTACAGTGCTGAAGGAGGCCATTCAGCCCATCGAGTCTGAACCAGCCCATTGAAAGAGCACCCTACTTAAACCCAGGCTTCCACATTATCCGCGTAACCCAACCTAATATTTTGGGCACTAAGGGCAATTTAGCATGGCCAATCCACCTAACCTGCACATCTCTGGACTGTGGGAGGAAACCAGAGCACCCGGAGGAAACCCACGTAGGCACGGGGAGAAAGTGCAAACTCCACGGACAGTCATCCCAGGCCGGAATTGAACCTGGGACTCTGGAGTTGTGAGGCAGCAGTGCTAATCACTGTGCTAAGGTGCCACCCCCCCCCCCCCCCCCCCCCCCCCCCCGACATCGTCAGGCTCACAAGTAAACAATATGTTATGGATGATTAACTAGAAAATTTCGGTAGTATTACCACAAGGCAAACCCATTGCTGCCATAGGGAAGATATATTTCAGGTTTTCACACTCAACCCCACTCTGCTGTGGAATTCAAGAAACTTCAAAACATCAAACTGCTTTTTTATTGCAGCTTCAAGACTTCTCAGGCTTCCTGGGTGGCTGACTGACATTGACTCTCTTCCAGCCCAAAGCTGTTATTCGTAGCTCTTTCTCACACAGCCAACCCAGGAAGTCTCAAATAGCCACCCAACACAGCACTCAATAAATATTCTTTTTGCCAATTTCCCTTTTGATTCCATTGTCCCTTGCCGTTCTTTGAAACTAAATGTTCCTAGAATATAAAAATCTTTGATGTTTACCTTATTACCCTTTCTTTAGGGTCAAATCAAAATTTAATGACCTTATCTTGCTTATTTATGAAGGTGACCAGGATGCTCACGTGCCTCACTGTTCTGGTGCAGATGCCAGTGACAAAGAACAATCTGATGACTGAATAACTGGCTGTCCTGAAGATAAAACAGGAGTGGAAGTTCCCAGATTTCCAGTGAAACAATTGGAGCAAACAAATCTGCCCGAGGAAAAACATCTCTAAACTGAAGAAGTAACTGCTGAAGAACCACCTACTGATCTTGCCTTCATCTCTGGTTCACACAGGGGAGAAGTTATAGAACTGTATCCTAGGCAGGAAATACACGAGGTAGCAACAAAACTGAGGCACAATCCAGCCCTGCTCTCCATTTGGATGCTGCTGAGAAACAGAAGGTTTCTTTGGGGAATGCAGCAAGTGGCAGGCCTGTGGCACTCAGCTGCACAGGGGCTGAGAAAAAGGGAACGGGAGAGCAATAGTGATGGAAGATTCAATCATAAGGGAAACAGGTAGACATCTCTGCGGCTGTAGGCCTGGCACCAGGATGATTGCCTCCCTGGTGCCAGGGTCTGAGATGTCAATGAGCAGCTGCAGGACATTGAACAGGGAAGGTGAAGGTCCTGCGGTCGTGGTTCATATCAGAACCAGCAACGTAAGTAAAAAGAGAGATGAGGTCCTGAAAACAGAATATAGGAGGCTAGGAAACAAATGAGAAAACAGAACCTGAAAGGTCGTCAGATTCCGACAGCGTGGAATAGGCCCTTTGGGGAGGATGAGGCCTGTACAAGCTGGGCAGGTTCATCCCAGCAGGGCCAACTATCATCACAGGGGTATTTGCTGCTGCTGTTGGAGGGTTTCAATTAAAGTGGTGGGGGAAAGGGCAGCACGGTGGCACAGTGGTTAGCCCTGCTGCCTCATGGCGCCGAGGTCCCAGGTTCGATCCCGGCTCTGGGTCACTGTCCGTGTGGAGTTTGTACATTCTCCCCGTGTTTGCGTGGGTTTCACCCCCACAACCCAAAGATATGCAGGGTAGGTGAATTGGCCATGCTAAATTGCCCCTTAATTGGAAAAAAATAATTGGATACACTAAATTTTTTTTTTTTAAAGTGGTGGGGGATGGGAATCTGAACAGGAAAACACGAGAGGGAGGCACAAAGATAGAAATTAAAGACAGAAAAGTAGAAAGCAAAAGTGGAAGGCAGAGGAAGCAAGGTGTAGCAGCAAATTGGATCATATCACAAAATGCCCTGTGCAAACATGTTAAAAAGAAAAGTCTGAGGGCAGTGACTCTGAACGCATGGAGCATTTGCAATAATTTAGATGAATTTACAGCACAGATTGGTATTCACAGACATGATTGTGATTACAAAGACATGGCTACAGGGTGCCCAAGGCTGGGAACTGACTATTTAAGGGTAGTCGGTATTTAGTATGGGCTGACTAAAGGAGATGGGGTGGTATTGTTAGTTAAGAATGAAATCAATGCAATTGTGCGAGAGGATATCGGCTCAGAAAATCCAGATGTGGAATCAGTCTGGGTGGAGTTAAGAAGCAACGAGGGACAGAAAACATTAGTAAGAGTTGTCTAGAGGCCTCCAAGCAGTAGTGGAAATTAGACAGTAAATTAGTGATGCATGTAACAAGGGTGATACAGTAATCAGTTTTTGACCAGTTCATTGAGGAATCAATTGGGGAATATGCTGTCTTAGATTTGGTGTTGTGCAGCGAGAGGGGGTTAATTAATAATTCTGTGATATGGCGTTGTTTAGGAAACAGCGACCATAACATGATAGAATTCTTTATTAGGAGGAAAATGAAGAAATCCAACCTGAAACTAGGGTCCTAAATCTAAACAAAGGAAACTATGAAGGTGTGAGGTGTGAATTGACTGAGATAGATTGGGAAACTTCATTAAAAGGCACGACAGTGGATAGACAATGGCTAATGTTCAAGGAACAACAATATGCATTGCAGTATTTATACAATCTTTTCTGGATCAAAAACACAACAGCAAAGCGGCCTGTCAACATTGACAAAATAAATTAAGGATAATATTAGATCGAAGGAAGAGTCACATAAAGTTGCTGAGGAGTAGGAACAGTTTACTCGAGTGATTGACTAAGAGGAGAAAAATAAAGTCTGAGAGTAAAGTTGCACGTAACATAAAAGTGGCTGGTTGGCATCTTCCAAAATTCTGTAGATTCTGAAACAATCCTGGCAGATTGGAGGGTGGCAAATGTAACCCTGTTGTTTAAAAAAAGGATAGATGGAGAAATCAAGAAATTTCAGACTTTATAATTAGCCCAAAATCAATAGTAAGGAAAATGGTAGAGTTTGTTATAAAGGATGCAATAATGGGCACTTGGAGATATCAACTGGATTAGACAAAGTCAACATGGCTTTTTGAAAAGAAAATCATATTTGACAAACCTACTGGAGTTTGTATTAGGACTTAACTCACAGACTAAAGAAAGTTGAGCCAGTGGATGTGGTACATTTGGATTTGCAGAAAGCTTTAGATAAAGTGCCTCATAAGAGGTTAGTATGCCAAATTGAAGCACATTGATTGGAGGCAACATATTGGTTTGAATTGACAATTGGCTCGCAGACAAGAAAGATAGAGTAGGAATAAGTGGGTCTTTTTCGAAGTGGCAGTCAGTGACTAATGGGATACATCAGGGATTGGTGCCTGGGTCCCAGCTATTCACAACACACACAATGATGAGAATGAGGGAACCAAGCTTGCTGATGTCAAAAACTATATGGAAATGTGAGTGGTTAGGAGGATGTTAAGAGGCTTAAAGTTGAGTGAGTGGGACAATGCACGACAGATGCAGTAAAACATGTATAAGTGTGAAGTTATCCACTTTGGTCAGAAGAACAGAGTGGCAGAGTATTATTTAAATGTATTTGACAAAGAGTCATCGGACTCAAAACGTTAGCTCTTTTCTCTCCTTACAGATGCTGCCAGACTTGCTGAGATTTTCCAGCATTTTCTCTTTCGTTTCAGATTCCAGCATCCGCAGTAATTTGCTTTTATTATTTAAATGGTGATAGATTGGGAAATGTTGCTGTACAAAGGGACCTGCGTGTCCTTGTTACACCAGTCGCTGGAAGCAAGCATGTAGGTACAGCAAACAGATAAGAAGGCAAATGGTATGTTGGCCGTCATTGTAAGAGGACCTGAGTACAGGAGCAAGGATATCTGACTGCAGCTGTACACGGCCTTGGTGAGGCCACACCTGGAGTGTTGTGTGCAGCTTTGGTCTCCTTATCTAAGAAAGGTTATACTTGGCACAGAGGAAGTGCAGCGAAGGTTCAGCAGGCTGATCCCGGGGATGGCAGGCTTGTCGTGTGAGGAGAGATTGTGTTGACTGGATCTGCAGTCACAGGAGTTTAGAAGAATGAGAGGGGATCTAATTGAAACATATAAAATTTTGACAGAGCTGGACAGACTGTATACAGGGATGCTGTTTCCTCTGGCTGGGGCCGGCGGGAGGGGGGGTGTCTAGAACCAGGGATCATAGTCTCAGGGTATGCGGTAGGCTGTTTGGGGCTGAGATGGGGAGAAACCTCACTCACTCAGAACTTGTGGAATTCCCGACCACAGAAGGCTGTTGAAACTGAGACACTGAATATATTTAGGATGGAAATAATTATCTTTCTAGACTGGAAAGGCACAAAGGAATGTGGAGAGAGTGCGGGAGTATGACTTTGAGGTAGAGGATCAGTGTGATCATATTGAATGGCGGAGCAGGTTCCACCGGACAAATGGCCCAATCCTGCTCCTAAATTCTTGGTGTACTCCAAATATTGATTTGATTGCTGAAATTCCTGAGGAGTCAGGGCCTAGGGAAGGGAAGAAGCAAACTGTTGTGAGGGAAGGATGTGCACGCATTACATAAAACCCTCCACTACCAACAAAAGAATGCTAACCCTGTTTGAGTATAACCTTCAGTCTCCTGTTTATCCATCTGATTCATTCAGGAATGTGACATTGGAATGGCCGCGCAATTCATCCCATGGACAGGAACGATTAGGCCCTCTGAAGGAACAGATATTTTTGCCAGATAATGGAGTTGTTGGATTGGAAATTTATAGACTTACTATCCCTCGACAAACACCCGGAGAAGCTGACAGCCTTATTCCTTCAAGAAGAAGGAGTTTGTGCCATAACGACAAAAGGAGTGCCACAGAGAAAAGGATGAAGAAAAGAATGGTCATTCCATAACAGCAAACGAGAAGCCCACTTACGTACCAATGTACAGGAAGAATATGGAGAGCAGGCATTCTCCACAACCTCCAAGGGAGCCGAGAACATGTCGAAGATTAATGCCACCACTCTGAGAGATCAACAAGGGGCTTGCAAGGAGACAGGCTGTCACTCCGAAGTCGGTTAGCACTGTTGCCTCACAACTCCAGGGTCCCGGGTTCAATTCCAGCTTTGGGTGACTGTCAGTGTGGAGTCTGCTCTGTCTCGCCATATCTGCGTGGGTTTCCTCCGGGTGCTCCTGTTTCCTCCCACAGTCCAAAGATGTGCAGGTTCGGTGGGTTGGCCATGCTAAATTGCCCCTGAGCGTTCAGGGATGTGTCGGTTACGGGGTTATGAATGGATTGGACATGGGGAGAGTGCACATTTGAAGGGTCAGTGCAGGCTCGATGAACCGAATGACCTACTTCTGCATTGTAAATTCTATGATTCTAGAGGTGAGGTGAAGACTGAGTGAGTAGCTAATTAGGTTCATGTGGTAAGTTCTGCACAGTTCTTTACAGGTTTAACAATAGATTTAAGAAGCATGATCGAACAGTATTGATCGTCAAGTAAATTACGCTAGGTTGTTAAGTAGAGAATAACCTGGATTGGCTGTTACCTGTCTGAATACACTTAGTTAAAGGAGATGTTAATTCATGTAGCAGGAAAATAAATTACTTGGTGACTCATCAGAGGATCTATAAAAAATATAGGGCGCAATACTCCGCACTCACGACGGTGCGGAGAATAGTGGGGTTCGTAAATTTTTACGGCCACGCTAGTCCGACGCCCTCCCGCTATTCTCCCCCCCCCCCCCCACGCCCGACTCCCGGCACGAATTGCTGCCGCCGTTTTTTTACGGCCAGCAGCGATTCTCAGCTGGCCGATGGGCCGAGTTCCAAGCCCTTTACGGCTGTTTTTACGAACGGCAAACACACCTGGTCTGGCCGTTCGTAAAAACGGCCGTAAAGTCCCGATTTTGAAAACCATGGCACCGATTGGCACGGCAGTACCACGGCCGTGCCAAGGGTGCCATGGGCCCGCGATCGGTGGGCACCGATCGCGGGCAGCGGGTCCGATTCCCGCGCACTCTTTGTCCTTCCGCTGCCCCGCTGTATCACTTCGCGGGGCGGCTGAGGGGCATCCCGGCCCGCGCATGCGCGGGTTTCGCGCAAATGCGCGATGATGTCATCCGCGCATGCGCGGGTTGGAGTCTTCCAATCCGCGCATGCGCGGCTGACGTCATGTGATGCGTCAGCCGGCGCAAACTCTGGCAAGCGGGCTTAACGAAATTCGTTAAGCCCGCGATGCCGGAGTTCACGGCCGCGGCATACTAGCCCCGACCGGGGAACTGAATCGGTTCCTGGTCGGGGAAGGGGAGGTTGGCGTCAAACCCGCCCGGATTTGATGCCAGCCTTACGATTTCTCCCTGTCTGGGAGAATCGCGCCCATAGGCTTTTCAAAGCACTTGTTCCATAAGGGATGTAGGAGCAGACCAAGATGTCGATGTACACATTTGGTATATATCCCATCACGACAAATGTAGGAGATTCAAACCCAGGTGTTCGGAACATTTCAGTGGGCCTCTAGGTTAGGAATCTAATCACTATTCCATCACCTCCCCAAAGCCTCTACTGTGCCTGGCATTTCCAGGCGGTCTCCCATCCAAGCACTAACCAGGCCTCTGTCTGCTTAACTGCTGAGATCAGGCATTTACCAGACTAGGCAAATGCAAAGACTCACCTTAGCTGTTAATGCAGCTATTGAACAACTCCAAAGCTCCTTGTCGGGTAATTGAACCCCTTCTCCCGTGGGACAGACGGGATACTGACCATCATACTAAGGAGGAAATTATTCTGAGTTAATTAAGTGAATTAAGTGAGTAATTGAATTCAGTTCACTGAGCAACATAAGTTACAATGGTAGGGCAGGTGTTAAGTTGCAGCTGTGGAATGTGGGAGCTATTTGGATGCCAAGGTGATCCACGATGAACACGTCTGCAGAAAGTTCTAGTTCTCTTCAACTAGAGGAATTCCGGAGCAGGATTATTGGTCTAGAAGCTGAACTGGAGAAATTCCTGGACATTTTGTTCCAGAAGATACTCTTTGAATAGGGTTGTCTGTTTTAGTGAATGTTGGGGTGAGGGACAGGAGGATATAACCCTGAGTAAGGCAGGGTAAAGGGACTGAGTGAATAGTAGTGGAGGGGCCTCACATTTTGCAATTGTCAAACAGCTTTGAAATGTTTGTAACCTGCGTGGACAAAAGCAACTTCTGCAATGTGGATGGGCCGGCTGACTGGTCATAGCAGCATGGTACAGGAAACTGTTCATGTGAAAGCAGGAATGTTGTGGTGAGTGGGGAACAGTATAGTGAGGGAGATAGACACTGCTCTCGCCGGGGGGGGGGGGGGGGGGCGTGAATCCCGCTCCATCGCTCCGACGCCGGTTGCTGAATTCTCCGGCGATGATTTTTTGACGAGGGCGGATATCGCGCCGCACCAGTCGGGGGCCATTGTCAGTGACCCCCACCCCGGCGATTCTTCGGTCCCCAATGGGCTGAGCGGCCGCCCGTTTTCGGCCAGTCCCGCCGGCGTTAAATATGCTAGGTCCATACCGGCGGGACCTGGCTCTGAGGGCGAACTGCGGAGCCCTCCGGGTTGCGGGGGGGGGAGGGTATCCGGCCCTGGGGGGCACTCCATGGAGGCCTGGCTGTCAATCAGGGCCCACCGATCTGCAGGCGGGCCTGTGCTGTGGGGGCACTCTTCCCCTCCGTGTCGGCCTATGTAAAGCTCCACCATGGCCGGTGCGCATGTGCAGGAAGCATGGCAGTGGTTCTGCGCATGCACCAGAACACGCTGGCATTCCTGCACATGCACCAACTCGCGGAGGCCGGCGGAGGCCCTTCAGCGCCAAACCCTCCAGAGAAGTCTGCACCTTCCGGGCAGCCCGACGCCGGACTGGTTCAGGCCAATCTGTGGCGCCGGTACAGACCGCCCAACCAGATACCGGAGAATCCAGGAGTCTAGAAGGCTGTCTAGACCTACATGGTGCCAGGATTCAGGACACCTGCTCAGGGTTGGAGAAGAAAATGCAGTGGGAGGGGAAGGATTTGGTAATCGTGATCAATGTTGGTACTGAAGACATGGGCTGGTCAAGGAAAGTGGTTCTGCATACGAACATATAAATCTTCATTCAAACATACAAAATATGAATAGAGGTAGGCCAATTGGCCCTTCAAGCTTTTTCTGCCATTCAATAAGATCATGGCTGATCTCTTTGTGTTCCACATTCCAATCCACCTCCAACAAACTTTCATTCCCCTCAGAAAAATCTATCCAGATCCGGCTTAACCATATTCAGTGAGCTGGCTTCCACAGCCTCTGAGGCAGAGAGTTCCAAAATCACACAACCACCTGAGGAACAAATTCTCCTCTTCTCTGCATAGTCAGTGTTAGAAGCTCGGTACCAAATTAAGCAGCAGAACCCGAAATTAATAATCTCTTGAACATCACATGAGCCACCCGCAAATTGGCACTGGCAAATGAGTTTAGGGAAATGAATGCGTGGCTCAAAGACTGATGTGGGAGAAGTGGGTCCTGGCTTGTGGATCATGGGCACCAGTACTGGGGAATGTGGGGACTAAACTGTCTAAACCTGAACCATGCTGGGCGAGTGTTCTTGTGAATCACATGACCAGTGAAGTAGAGAGGGCTTTAAATTAAACAAGGTGGTTTGGGGGGATGGGGTGTTGGTGAGGGGAGCAGATAGGTGAGGGATCCACTTTGTGCAGATGTGACAAATCAATGGGTAGATTCAAGGCAAGCAAGAATAACAATAACACGGGAAATGAGAGTCAGAGAGACAAAACATAAGAATATACCAATAGTCAAGACTAGATGTTACAAAACTAAAGGTTCTGTATCTGAATATGTGTAGCAATTCTCAAGTAACTGAATTGATAATAATAATCTTAGCACTCGTTGAAGTAAATAAATATAATGTGATCCCCATTATGGAGATGTAACTGCAGGATGAGAAGGATTTGGTGCTGAATATTGAGGGATAAATGACATTCACGAAGAATAAGAAGCTCGGTAAAAGTGGAGGGGTAGCTCTGTTAATCCAGGATTAACAGTCGCCTGGATGAGGAGTTCATAGAATACTTTTATGATACTTTCTTAGAACAACACATTCTGTAACCAGAGAGCAGGTTATATTAGACTTGGTGTTGTGCAATGTGACAGGATTAATTAATGATCTCAGAGTAAAGACAGCCCGAGGTAGCAGCGACCACAATATGGTTGAATTTTACATTCAGTGTTAAAGGGAAAAGAGTGGGTCTGAGACTCACATTTTAAACTTAAATAAGGGCAACAATGTGGGCATGATAGCTGAACTAGCTAAAGAAAACTGAGGCATTAGACTAGGAGATGCAACCACAGAGAAGCATGGCAGAAATATAAAAGTTTGTTTCAGAATACTCAGAGTAAGTATATTACGACTACAAAGAAAAATTGAAGCGGAAGACCCACCGCCTGTGTTTAAGAAAATAAATTAAGAGGGAAGCACGGTGGTACAGTGGTTAGCACTGCAGCCTCACGGCGCTGAAGAACCAGGTTCGATCCCGGCTCTGGGTCACTGTCTGTGTGGAGTTTGCACATTCTCCCCGTGTTTCGCCCTCAAAACCCAAAGATGTGCAAAAGTAAGTGGATTGGCCAGGCTAAATTGCCCCTTGATTAGAGAAAATGAATTGGGTACTCTAAATTTATAAAAATAAATAATTAAATAAATGAATAAAATAAATTAAGGAAAGTATCAAACTTAAGAAAAAAACATGAAATATGAAAGATGAGTGGCAGGTCACATGATTGGTCTGAATATAAAGAATGAAATAGAATGACTAAAAGATTAATTAGGAGAGAGAAATCAGAGTATGAGAGGAAGTTAGCGAGGAATTTGAAAATGGATAGCAAGAGTTTCTACAGGTATTTAAAGAGGAAAACAGTCAGTAAATTGAGTGTTGGTTTCTTGAGAGTGAGAATGGGGAGTTTATCGTCAATACTAAGAAAATGGTGGATATAATGAACAAATATTTTGCTTCTGTTTTCACTAAAGAATACAAAAAACATTCCAATAAACGTTATCATTCACAATGTGGAGAGGAGAGGGGAACCTGGTGAGATTACAGTCACTGGGGAAGCCGTACTAAGCAAACTGAGGGAGCTGTGGCTGACAAGTCTTTGAGTCCAGATGGACTTCATCCTAGAATTTAATAGAAGTGGCTAATGAGATAGTCTATGCGTTGATGTTAATTTTCCAGAATTTGCTGGACTCTGGAAAGGCTGTGTCCGAGTGGAAAGTAAGAAAGATAATCCCTCTATTCAAAAAAGGCAAGAGGTAAAAAAGAAGACACTATTGGCCTGTGAGCTCAATGTCAGTTATAGGGGAGATGTTAGAATTGATCATTAAGGAGGTTTTGGTGGGCACTTAGAAAAGCAAGATAATATGGCAGTGTCCACATGATGTTGCAAAAGGGAAATCATATTTGACCAATTTATTAGAGGTCTGTGAAGGAATGGCAAGCACTGTGGATAAAGGGGAACCTGTAAAATTGATGCACTTGGATGTCTGTAAGGCATTGGAGAAGCTGCCAATTCAAAAGTTATTGCATAAAGTGAAAGTTCATGGTGGAGGGGGGAACATGGTTCGACGACTGGCTGGCTGGCAGAAAACCGAGTTTCCATAAATGGGTATTTCCTGATCGGCAGATCGATGAGTGGAGTCTGACAGAAATGTGTTGGGCCTCAATTTTTTATAATTTACATCAATAACTTTGCTGGGGAGAATGAAGGTATCGACTGATAATGAAGGCATCATGTCAGCTCTTTGGGAAGTAAATGTTGCTCCATTGGTGGGAGCAGCAAACAAGCTGAATATTTATCGAGTGGAATATTTTCCGAACTGTGCAGTGGGGCAGGCAGGGTACGTGTGTGCAATGTATAAGCCTCAGAGCCTGCACAAATTTTGCCATTCATTCTTATTTTTATTTTTCATGAAATGTGGGTGCCGCTGGTGAGATCAACATTTATTACCCATCCCTAATTAACCATGAGAAGGTGGTGGAGCTTCCCTCTTGAACCATTACAGTGCACGTGGTGCAGACAGACCGACAGAGCTGTTAGGGAGGGAGTTTCAGGGTTTTGACCCTGTGACTTTGAAGGAACGGTGTTATATTTCCAAGTCAGGATTGTATGTGACTAGGATAGGAACCTACAGATGGTGGTGGTAGTGTCCCCAGGCACCTACTGTCCTCGTTATTCTAGGTGGTAGCCGTCACAGTTTTGGAAGGTGTTGTTGAGGGAAAATGTTGAATGGCAAAGCCATCTTATGCTGATTCCGTGAGAAATGCAATGAAACTCAAACACCAGCAACTTATTTTAGCCAACAGCTTTTTACTGTACAACAGATTGATCCAGCTACTGTAGAACCTGGGAAAAATCCTGATGCTGAGAAGTTGAAAGCTGCCCTGACCTTGGCTGTAACATACATATGGTTTGCTTTGTAACATATCAACAACTCAGTCGGCATTCCCCTCGTGAATTCAAATCTGTGCAACAATTGCTCTCCTGACAGATGTAGCTATGGGTAGCTCAGTCTGTAATGTAGCCTATCTCCCAGGAATCCCTCAGTTTCTCCTTCTCCTCCTACTCCAATACACACAATACAGACTGGCTCCATTGGGAAACACATTGTGGTACTTATAATGAAGCTGAGACATGTCGCTAACCAATAAAGTATCGGATCAAATAGGAGAAGATAAGAAGAAACCAGCAAAAATAAACTAATGCAGTTTACATTTCCCTGAGCTGCAGGGACAGACCCCAGCAACACAGTTCATGGAACAGGTAGAACTCAGAGCTATTGATGAAACAACAACATCCCAGGTGAGGAAGCTATGCAAAATGCATTAATATCTTCCTGGCCTCATTAACAAATGTAAATTGTTCAACAGGCAGGCATCAAATGGACAAATAATTCATCCAGTTTTGACAAAGAGCCATCCAGACTGGAAACGTTAGCTCCCTTCTCTCTCCACAGATGCTGCCAGACCTGCTGAGATTGTCCAGCATTTCCTCTTTTGTTTCAGATTCCAGCATCCACAGTGATTTGCTTTTATCTTGTGTGCGGAATAATTCATGTTGGTATCCTTCATTCTGATTTCTCGTCAGTTTTGTATAATTTGTACTTTACTGACCAAAATACCTGAGTTATAGATGATTCTAGTTCAGCTCTGTAAGCTATTACTATAGAACCAACAGCATCATCACAAACCATTCACAATGCAAAGCAGATTGTGCTGTTGTGAGTACGGACTATCAATAGTATTAACTTCAGTGCAGCGAGAGTTCTCCCATCATTATTTTTTGCATCTGCTGCCTGAGCGCTGTGTTGCAAATCTCAATGTTTTGCACTGATCCCCAGGACAGTTTGCCATGTTTATTATCCTCTGCTGTGAACTGCAAATTGAGTAAACATGTGGGGGATTCTCCTTCGCTATTCACCACTTACAAACAGCAATGGGAGCTTTCAAAAGGCAGAGGTTACGTTCACTGGGTAACACAGTAATCACTTAACGAACTGGTACCCGGAGGAAAAAGCAGACACATTTGGATGATGTAAAAACGATTGGTGCCTAAGCAGGCAGCTGCTTCACAATGAAGACACTGACTTTGAGTCTGAAAGAAGACCTGTGACTCAGGAACTCAGGTCAAACACGTCACTCTGTCACTATGTCATTATAGTTATTAGATAAAACCATTTACTGCTCTCTGTGTCATTAATTCATGTTTTGATGTAAATGGTTTACACAGCCAGATACACAGCCTTTTCTATTCTCTCTGCTGCCACTATCTTCTTCCATTTAAGCTCGCTGTCCTTCCCTGACCCACTCTGCTTGTTTCTACCTTAATCAATAATCTGTTCTATGACTTTGACATTTCTCTTTCTACTTTTAAAATTTACCCTTTCCTGAATTGTGAAGGTGTCATCAAACCACAAGACGGATGACATAAAAAGGCACAGGGAATACTAGGATCTGGATTCTCCGATTTGCAGACTAAGTGCTGACGCCGGCGTGGGAAAAAGCGGCGCAAAAACTTCACTGATCCTCCGTCTGGTGGAGAGGCTAGCAGGCACGCAGCGTAAAGCCCCCGGCTTTACCTGTGGATACGGCTGGAGAATTGCCGGGTCCATGGCCGCGAATGTGCGCAAAGGAGGCCTGCAGTGGCTGCGCAGTGCCACATGGCACCAGGAATGGCTGCCTCCCGACTGTGGCTGCGCTGGACTCAGTCCATAGCTGCCACACTGGGTTCACAAAAATAAATAGCATGAGTGACCCACGCCGTTGGGAACTCGGCCCCTCAGGGACGGAGCATCGGGGAGGATCTCAGGTGACACCCTGAAGCCGTCCCAAAGGCGTGCGACATGTCATTTTCGAGACGGCGGAGCATCGCAAATGCGCCGCCGCCCTCGATCTTTGCGCAAACGTGGTTCTCCAGCTGATCGCCGAATACGATTTTGCCGTCGGCGACCAGAGAATCCGCGTAAAAGGAGTGCATGCATAGGAGATTGTTCTGAAACAAACATTGTTGTATTTAAGAGAATAGTTAGGGTTGCATTTGTTATGGGAAACATTTCCTTAGACTTCCTGAAGGAGACCATGTTTGGCATCACTGAAGGAGCATAAATGATCTTCAGACTGGAAGAAGGTATCTCCAAGTCAGTCTTCTCTTTTGTTATAACCATATCCTCGTGGTTTCATAGAATTGAATCTCCACAGCGCAGAAGGAGGCCATTCGGCCCATTGAGTCTGCACTGCTCCCTGCTCCAATTGGGCGCCCTACCTATGCCTAATCCCCTGCCCCTATCTCCTATCTAGCCTTTGGGCAATATTATCACGGTCAATCCACCTAACCTCCACATCTTTGGACTGTGGGAGGAAACCGGAGTACCCGGAGGAAACCCACACAGAAACAGGGAGAAGGACAGTGAACCAAGGTCAGAATCAACCCTGGGTCCCTGGCGCTGAGGCAGCAGTACTAATATCTCCCTCCGTCTCCTGTTCTGCATGCATGTGAAGGACATATAGGGGGAATTCCCTGTCATCTGATAGATACAAATCTGTATTGGAAACAAAACATTTTCTGTCAGGCATGCTGGGCTTATTTCTTAGTTAGGCAGCTGAGAAAATATTTGTCATTGTTTAAGGCAATGCTTTCATTCTTTGTGAACATTCAAAGCTCAGCCATTTCCTGGTTTATCGGATTATGGATTAACTCAATGCCGTTCTCTGCTGGTTTAACTTCAGTAAGACTCAATCTACAAAAACTTATGTCCCCCTCGTAACTGCTCCTTACCCACCCTGTCCATGCCCCTCATAATCTCGTCCACCTCGATCAGGTTGCCCCTCAGTCTCCCCTGCTCCAGCGAAAACAACCCAAGCCTATCCAACCTCTCTTCATAATTAAATGTTCCATCCCAGGCAGCATCCTGGTGAATCTCCTCTGCACCCCCTCCAGTGCAATCACATCCTTCCTATAATGTGGTGGCCAGAATTGCACACAGTGCTCCAGCTGTGACCTCACCAATGTTCTGTACAACTCCAACATGACCTCCCTGCTTTTGTAATCTAAAATAGTAATAATAATAATTGCTTATTGTCACGAGTAGGCTTCAATGAAGTTACTGTGAAAAGCCCCTAGTCGCCACATTCCGGCGCCTGTACAGGGAGGCCGGTATGGGAAATGAACCCGCGCTGCTGGCCTTGTTCTGCATTATAAACCAGCTGTTTAGCCCACTGTGCTAAACCAGCCCCTAATCTATGCCTCAATTGATAAATGCAAGTGTCCCATATGCCTGCTTCGCCACCTTATTAATCTGCCCTTCTGCCTTCAGAGATCTCTGGACAAACACACCAAGGCTTGTCAGCATTTCTATCGGGCAGAATGGTAACACAAGTGGATAGCACTGAGGCGTCACAGCACCAGGGTCCCAGGTTCGATTCCTTGCTGGGTCACTGTCTGTGCGGAGTCTGCACGTTCTCCCCGTGTCTGTGTAGGTTTCCTCCGGGTGCTTCAGTTTCTTCCCATAGTCCAAAGACATGCAGGTTAGGTGGATTGGCCATGATAAATTGCTCTTAGTGACCAAAAAGATGAGGAGGGGTTATTGAGTTATGGGGATAGGGTGGAAGTGAGGGCTTAAGTGGATCGGTGCAGACTCGATGGGCCAAATGGCCTCCCTCTGCACTGTATGTTCTATGTTCTAAGGTTCCAGTATCAGGCCATTGATTGAATACTTCCTTGTCAATTTACTCCTTCCAAAGTGTATCAACTCACACTTTCCTGGGTTAAATTCCATCTGCCACTTTTCTGCCTATTTGATCATCTCGGCTATTTCTTCCTGTAACCCAAGACACTCAACCTCACTATTAGCCACCCAACCAATCTTTGTGTCATCCACAAACATACTGATCCTACTCCCCACATAGTCATCTGAGTTATTTATATCAATGACGAATAATACGGGACCCAGCACAGATCCCGGTGGTACATCACTGGACACTGGCTTCCAGTCACTAAAGCAGCCGTCTGTCATTACCCTCTGTCTCCACCTTATCAAGTTACTCTGTGTCCCATGTGCATTTGACTTCTTTATAAGTTCTCCATGTGGGACCTTGTCAAAGTCCTTGCTGAAATCCATGTAAACTACATCAACTGCACTCCTCTCATCCACATACCTGGTTACATTTTCAAAAAATTCAATCACATTTGTTCGGGTTGACTTCCCTCTGACAACGTTTCAATATGTGGTTGGGTGTCACACTTTGCTTAATTACCTTCCTGCAAAGCACCTCAGGATGTTTGATTCTGTAAAGGTGCCACATGAATGTAGGTTGTTGGTGTTGTTTTTGTTGTTGTTAGATGGACAGCAGACAGACCAGCGAATGAATTGCCTCTTATGCCCACTCTTTAATCTCTTGATGGAAATAAAGTTTGGAGCTGGTGCATAAGCTGTTGCTGATTCGCTCTGACCCGGGGTAAGGGGAGGGGCTGACCAATTTCATCACCAATCCTACGTCCCCCCGAGACAGAAATATTCTGAACTTGCAAAGAGATGAATTGCTTTATTCCGAGTACTTATACATTCAGAAACTTTCATCATCGAACATCATTATAAATGAATATTATGTACTACTAACTGGTGTGCCATTTGATTGCTGTTCAGTGTTCAGCTGCAACACTTGTATTCTGTGGGACTGCATTGACAATTTTGTTTCAGATAATACGGTCAATCACTAAAATTTGAGAGAGGAAGTGCAAAACATAAATTTCTGAATCAATATCTTGCATCACCAGCTCTAATGTTTGGGAGGTAGCACATTGAGAAAACAAAGTATATTCCCTGTGGGGACACACGAGCACTTTAAAATATCTTTCATTTAAAATCTCTCCACATACACATTCTGGGATTGTTGATCTCTCTTAAGTAGTTGGGGCGGCACGGTGGCAAAGCAGTTAGCACTGCTGCCTCACAGCTCCAGGGTCCCAGGTTCGATTCCCGGCTTGGGTCACTGTCTGTGCGGAGTCTGCACATTCTCCCCGTGTCTGCTTGGGTTTCCTCCGGGTGCTCAGGTTTCCTTCCACAGTCCAAAGATGTGCAGTTTAGGTGGATTGGCCATGATAAATTGCCCCTTAGTGTCCAAAAAGGTTAGGTGGTGTTACTGGGTTACAGGGATAGGGTGGAGACATGGGCTGGGTAGGGTGCTCTTGCCAAGGGCTGGTGCAGACTCAATGGGCCGAATGGCCTCCTTCTGCACTGTAAATTCTATGATCGTCCTATGATATATAATGATTCACGTTGATCCTATTATGTCCTGTATTATAATCCCAGACCAGACCCCAACAGTGGCTAGGATACTGAACAAAATGCCTGTGCTGAAAGAATGATTCCTTCTAAGAATTATTTTATGAAATAAATGGAGCTTTGCTATTTCTAAAACAAAATCTTATCATAAATACAATTTAAACTTTGTAACTTCACACTCGAACAGAACAGCTTTCCGATTTCCCATCAAACAACAAGAAAAAGAATCATATAGTTATTCATCCACTTGAGAATTAGCAGGGCTTAGAGTAATGCTTGTGGTACAGAACAGATTCTGGCTCTTGTGAAAATACTTCAGACTCTGGCTGAATATCTTCAAGTAGCTGCTTCAACTGGGTTGTTTCAGCCTCTTCCTTGTCTTTAGACAAGACTGCTCTGCTTTAAAATATTATTACTCTTTTCCTCCTATCCTACAGGGAAAAAACTGCCTTTATCTGTGGTCTAAAAAACACAACGGTAGCCAGATCACACTTCAATTCCAAAAAGCTTTTCTTTAAAAACCTGTCTCCCTTCTCTACTTTCTCCAAAACTGCCTCTCTCCACAGCTTCTCCAAATGTCTTTCTGCATTCCCTGGTTCCACCCAGCAATGACCTAATCACCCCAAGATAAAAAAAATCTCTCTGCAGGCTGCAAAACACTTTCGACCGCAAGCATTAGCCCAGACTGAAAACACATTGCTTGGTTAACTTCACATGCTGGCTGCTAGACCTACCCAAGTCCTGCAGAAGAGAACTCTCCTTTTTAAAGAACAGGACTATTGCAATAAAATACATTCTAACCCAGCCTCTTATCAGTTAAATTGCCCACCACATTTAGAATCCAATTTTCCTAAAAACTTCCAATAGTCACACCTGTGGCACTTTGCACTTAAACATGACCTTGGGATTTTTTTCAGTCTTGCTAAAATCAATTTCCGAGGATACTTATCCTTGTGTATTACTGTTCATGTTTAAAATATTAGCCTCTCTACACCCCCAACGCAATTATTTCCAAATCATAGAACACCGACAGTCAGACAAAGGCCATTCAGTCTAGCGGGTCTGCACCACTCAATCCACTTAAACTGCACATCTTTGGACTGTGGGAGGAAACCGGAGCACCCGTAGGAAACCCACGCAGACACAGGGAGAACGTGCAGACTCCGCAGACAGTGACCCAGCGGGGAATCGAACCTGGGAGCCTGGAGCAGTGAGGCAGCAGTGCTCACCACTGCGCTACCATGCCACCCATAAATATAAATTTTGCTAATGAAGATGATTTATATAAAGTTTGATTAATACTTGGAAGCTGCTGATTTGAATTTATCCTGGGATAGATTTCAATATGTGTTCATGAACTTTTACCCATTTTAATTTCAGTGGGGAGCTCTGGCAATGCTGGAGCCTTTTTTTTGAATGTGTGGGGAAAAGATTGGTATGATGTTTGGGGACCTTACAGATCTACGGGGATAGAGCGGGTGAATGGGACTGATAGCTCCACAGAGATCTGGCGTAGACCTGATGTGCTGAATGGTCTTATTCTGCTAGAATGACTCTGGGATACAATAAATGGAATTTCATAGCATCTCTTGCCGTGGGTTTGGAGGTGGGTTTGGATTGATGGAGGGGCGGGGTTGGTGGGGGGGAGGCAGGAGTCATCCCTCATTCAAAGGCATTCAATGCCTGATCGAGGGGCATAATATCAGGGGAGCCCACTGACAACAACCCCCACCCCCCCCCCCCCCCCAGATGGGTCATGTGGGTATCTTGCTAGCTTGTCAACCAGCAGTTTATACCTCCATAAAATCGGGCTCTGTAACTTTTAGACACTACCGCTGGAACACTCTGCATATGGTCCCACGCACTTGGGCCTGTGTTTCACAGCCCCTCCTACTGGCAGGAACTTCTAGTCCCATCAAAGTCAATGGTCTATGGAGCAGCTCACCTCACTCTATGGTCCTGCCCCCTGCCACAACAGGGCCATAAAATTCTGTCCTTGGTGCCACCAGGCTTTGTTCACCTGCCATGCCCTTGAACCAGCTACACTTTGCCAGGTTTTCAGGCTCCTCTTTGTATCTGCTGAACCTCCCCACACATTTAATAATCACACGCTCTCTGCTCCTGATTTTGCTGGGGAGCCAGAATACGTGTGTGTTGAGACCAAGGTGAGCAACGAGCTTGCCCGGTCATTTTAATGCCTGGGGGTCATTGCTGCACACAACAGAACTCACGGCCTGCATCGCCCCAAATATGAGCAACAGAAACAGCCGAGGACCATGGGGAGAATCCCCTGTCAGTCAGGGAAATGACGTGTGGTTGAGAGTGGTCGAGTTAACCACAATTGGGGAGACAGCAGAAGCTGCTTCCTTTGACCCCAGAGGAGCATAACCTTCAGCTCTTGCCCCACAGGAAACGCAAAATAAAACCCTACATGATTGGGTTGTTTATTCCTAATGACCACATTCCCCCCAGTCCTGGATCTGTGGGCATGACTCCTGCAATTAAAAATTCATCTTTTTTTCTAATTTTCAAACTTATGACTAGATCTTAGCTCAGCAGAATCCAATTAGTCCCATTCAATTCAAGATTAAATCTTTAACAAGGGTTTTTCTCTGTCATTTATTAGAATATTTGACAATAGTGAAACCATTCATATTTTAATGCAGGTTTGGACCTTTGAGCAGCTCCATGGTTCTTAGCTAGAGGTGGATGCAGTAACCACCAACATATATATATTTATATCCTCCAATACATGGACAATCACCCAACAAAAATGTGTCAAACAAAGAAATCTTTTAAACATTTGCCATTAAACCATCTATCCAGCAGCGAATTAGCAGATGAATCCAATGCCAAAATCTCAAAGGAATAAATAACTGATACATAACTTGCTCAAGCATCCTTGTGTGATCAAGTATGCACAATGTAATATTTCGGTGGCTTCCTTCAAGTCACATAACTGTATTAAAATATTATAACTATATTAAAATATTATAACTATATTAAAATATTATAACTATATTAAAATATTCAGCTGTTGACAAAAGATGAATCAAGTCAAATTTAAGACAATTTTGTGACGGAGTTTCATTGAACGGATATGTGTGCAGGACATACAGGCACACTACGTTAACAAAAATGCTTAATGGTTAATTCCTTGCTTCCCTTGACTTCTGACCCAACTTCCGATTAGGCACGTTACAGTCTTCTGGGTTTAACAGTAAGTTCAACAACTTTAGACCATGAACTCTCTCCTCCAGCTTCAACCCATCTATAAATATATTGATTTATTTTCATTTCTCCCATTGATTAATTTTTCCATCCCCCTTTTCATTCAACTTTCCATCTTGTTTTTCCCTTCCCATCGTCTCCCCTCCATCCACACCATCCCACTAGGGTCATTTTATTCCCTTTTCCAGGTTGCCGTTTGACAAACTGTTTGCCTTTGTCCGTCATTAACACATTCTAATCTCTTTATTTGACACTTTGAATACCCTTCTCAGTCTTCATCACCCACATTTACACTTCCTTTGTCTTTTTGCCCACAGCTTTGTCCATCCCTACCTCGTCTCCACCTGTCACTGGCCAGAGCTCTATCCACCCCCCACCCCCCACCCCCCCCCCTCCGATCCACCTCTCCCCTCCCCCACTCCTGTATTAATCTGACCCCATTTCCAGTCCTCTCCAGCTCTGAGGAAGAACCATCCAGACTCGAAACGTTACCTGTCTTTTCTCTCCACAGACGCTGTCAGACCTGCTGCGATTGTCCAGCATTTTCTGTTTTTGTGTCAGATTCCAGCATCTGCAGTAATTTGCTATAATCTTCCCTCTACTTCTGCTCAGTGTTGACTTCTCTGTTTCTCAAGTTTTTTTGAAAAGCCGACAACCATAGATTAGTAGCAAATATTGAAATCACTATTTTCTGGGCAGAGGTTCAGATCAAAGGGATATGACCCGAACAGTTAGACTGTTCAGCGCTGATGTCAGGCAGAACGTCTTCACACAAAGGATGATGAAATCTGCAACTATTCCCAGAAAGTTGATGTTGGGGATTCATAGAAAATTCCAAAAATGCGATAAATATTTTCTTTTAAATAAGGTTAATAATGGTTCTGGAACCAAGGTGAGTAATTGGATTTGACGTGCATATCAACTATCACTTAATTAATTGATGACATAGATACATGGCGTTGAATAACCTCCTCCCTGTCTCTATATCCCTGTATCCTTTTTCAGGCACAGAAATCAATATTGCCCTAATAGTCCAGTCTCTGGATGCCTGTATCCAACCGGTACCCTGGACTATGTGCTGGGTGACCCCTTGCAAACCCCAAAGCAAAGACTCCACCAGAATTGTCCAATAAGTTTCAACTTCCGATGGGTAATTTCCCTTTAGTCCGGAATCCTCCGGAAGTGTTGCCAACTCTGAATTAGAGTCAGAGTGTGCGATTCCCCCGATTGGAAACTAATTTTTCCGCCAGTGGAAAAACTGGAATGATTGCCGCTGGCATTAGAAGTAAACCCAACCTGCCATTCAATGATGCTTTCAAACGTTTTTATCCAGGATCGGGGTTTCTGTGTCATTCAGTGGCACATTGAATAGGTTCTGGCTGGTTCAAAGGTTTTACGCTTCTTGGCATACAAACAGGCTAAAAAAAGTTAAAGGGAATAAAATTGACTGTGAATAAACAAATTATTCAAGCATTCAAGCAAATACTTTTATCTTCATCTGATAGGTCTTTGAAGTTGGCACGCTGACGGACAGTTTAAAGGCTGCAGATGAAAAGAACAGCCAAACAAACCCCATCCCAGGAAAGGCCTCCTCAATGAGCCGCTCCAGCCCAGCACAGCACAAACCCTCCTGACCCTCACCTCCCAAGAAGGACTCCCCTTGGCACCCTGGTGGCAAGTGTAGGGAGGCTACTCGCCCCCTTGCCGCCCCTCGGAGTGAAACCCGCCAGGTCCCAGTTTCTCAGTCTTGCACCAATTCATGCCAGCAGGACTCCCAGCTGGGGACGCTAGAGCATCCCAGGAGGCGGGTTCCTCGGGCATCCTGCCCATAACTTCCAATTAAAATTAGGATTAATGACGTTTTTACACGTTCCGCCAGGTCTGGGCGGAACATCATCGAGGAAATCGGGAACCTCATCCGAGCTGGTGGGGTGAGCAGCGAGGCTCACAGTGCGTTTCATTTTTTAAAATATGTTTTAAAAATAAATTTAGAGTGCCCAATTCATTTTTTCCAATTAAGGGGCAATTTGGCGTGGCCATTCCACCTACCCTGCACATCTTTGGGTTGTGGGGGCAAAACCCATGCAGACACGGGGAGAATGTGCAAACTCGCCACAGACAGTGAGCCAGGGACAGGATCGAACCCGGGTCCTCGGCGTCATGAGGCATCAGTGCTAACCACTGCGCCACTGTGCTGTCCTTCACCCTGTAGAATTGTGCAGGTAGAAGAGGTTTGCAAAGTGGAAACAAATTTATTCAACAAATAATTATTTTCTACGAGCATACATTTAATCTCTGACTTCCACAAAGAAACAGGACATGAATATAATTTATCCTGTCCTCTACTCTCCTCTTCTGCATTCAAAGAACTTCAATAATTAATAAAAGTGACAGATTCTTCTGAAGCAGGGTTGCCTGAGAGCAGAATGCAATGTCTTCAGTTTTATTGCTATAGTGAGTTTATTTAAGTTATAATGAACTCAGTAATGTCTTTTTGTCCATTTAACACGACAGGGCTAATAAACAGATGCAGTAATGAAGTGCTAAATTTTGCAATAATAGCCACAAGTCAAGTTCAATATGTAAGAAATTAAGATAGCTTCCAGCTGCACTGTTCAACCCTAAATGTAATTTCTGTTCTATGAATAAAATAATTTGAGAGGAAATGAGTCTTTGGTAAGTATCACTGCAAATCAAATCCAGTTAATGACATTTACATCAGAAATAAAGGCTCCATTCTGATGCCATATATTTCTCTTTGCTCTCTTAGTATTCCTGAAAATAAGTTGAAAATTGTCTCTGAAATGGTGTCAGGGGCCGGGATTCTCCCCTACCCGGCGGGGCGGGGGGGGGGGTTCCGGCCTGATGGAGTGGCGTGAACCATTCCGGCGTCGGGCCGCACCTTTAGGGGCCAAGCCCTCACATTGAGGGGCTAGGCCCGCGCCGGAGTGGTTGGCACCACGCCGGCTGGCGTGGACGGCCTTTGGTGCCATGCCAGCCGGGGCCAAAAGGACTTCGCCGGCTGGCGTAAATCCGCGCATAAGCCGGAGCGTCAGCAGCTGCTGACATCATCCCCGCGCATGCGCAGGGGAGGGGGTCACTTCCGCCTCCGCCATGGTGAAGACCATGGTGAAGGCGGAAGGAAAAGAGTGCCCCCACGGCACAGGCCCGCCCGCCGATCAGTGGGCCCCGATCGCGGGCCATGGCCACCGTGGGGGAACCCCCCGGGGCCAGATCGCCCTGCGCACCCCCCCCCCAGGACCCCGGAGCCCGCCCGCGCCGCAAGTCCCGCCGGTCAGGTAGTTGGTTTGAGGGCAGCACGGTGGCCTAATGGTTAGCACAACCGCCTAACGGCGCTGAGGTCCCAGGTTCAATCCCGGCCCTGGGTCACTGTCCGTGTGGAGTTTGCACATTCTCCCCGTGTCTGCGTGGGTTTCACCCCCACAACCCAAAAATGTGCAGAGTAGGTGGATTGGCCACTCTAAATTGCCCCTTAATTGGAAAAAATAATTGGTAATCTAAATTATTAAAAAAAAGGTAGTTGGTTTGATTCCTGTCGACGGGAGAGGGTTGACAGTGGCGGGACTTTGGCCCATCGTGGGCTGGAGAATCGCCGGGGGGGGCCCGCCAACCGGCGCGGCACGATTCCCGCCCCCGCCGAATCTCTGGTGGCGGAGATTTCGGGACACGGCGGGGGGCGGGATTGACACCGGCCCCCGGCGATTCTCCGACCCGGCAGGGGGTCGGAGAATCCAGCCCAGGCTCTCCAAAATGTGTTTGTTTGTAAAGGTAAGTGTGAGTGAGGCGCACACCTTTACCTGATCAGAAACCAGGACGCAGCCAGCAGTATAACTGCCAGGTTGCTCTGTTCCAAAATAAATCCTACTGTTCAATGAGCCTGTGACAAAAGGCTTCCCGTTTATTCTTATTTGGAACAAGACGAACTTTCTCTTTTCACAAACATCAGAATATTGGTTTGTGTTTCACGGAAATAACCGCGTACTTCCGATTATTTGCAGAGCTGAAGAAAATCCAAATAACATGACAAAGTGAGAATTTAGTATTGAGAATACTCCAATGATTAGGTTATTTAAATGAATTGCCCTTTTGTAGTAAAAGGTGTATCAAATTGTGGGGATGGGTCTCCGCAATTAGAAATGAGGTTTGAAATTGAACAATAAAGCAGAGTTTGTACAAACGTAGAATTCTCAATCAAAAATAGTGGTTGAAACAGATTCATCAGAATAAAGGAGGTGGAGAGATTTGAGGAGGTAACAAGGAAATGGCAGGGCAATGGCTGTCAGTGAATAACACTTCCAGGAGTCATAGAATCCCTTCAGTGCAGAAGGAGGCCATTCAGCCCATCGAGTCTGCACCAAGCCTCTGAAAGAGCACCCCATCTTGCAATCCCATGACCCCACCTAACCTTTGGACACTAAGGGGCAATTTAGCAATGGCCAATCCACCCAATCTGCACATCTTTGGACTGCGGGAGGAAACTGGAGCACCCGGAGGAAACCCACGCAGACACGGGGAGAATGTGCAGACTCCACAAAGGCAGGCACTCGAGGCCGTAATTGAACCCAGGTCCCTGGCGCTGTGAGGCATCAGTGCTAACCACTGCGTCACCAAGCCAGAGATCTGGCACAAACACCATAATGCGCCCAATGGTATCCAACTGTGATGCAAGTGTATAAGATTCTATAATTTTTACTTTTGAAATCTATTCCATTAACTCTCTGTACATACCCCCACTAACACTGAATAAACATACCTGACTCTGAGTTCCTCCACATCTTGAAATCTGCTATCTTAATTTTGATTGTAAACTTTAATTATAAACTCCGCTCATGGTTCCCATGGGTGATGCAGCAGCTTAATAAACACTAAAGTCCAGGAACAATTTGCTCATCCCTACGGAAAATGCTAGAAATATTCAGCAGATCTGGCAGCAACTGTGCAGAATCAGAATTAACCGTTCAGTGCATGGATCTTCCTTCAGAAGTTTCCTTAAGTTTGCTAACATTTTCACAATTATTATTCGACCAGTTAAAATTCCCCACCGCACAAATTAGCTTCCTCGTGCGTTGCTGATTTGAGGATAGAGTGGGAGTCACCACTGTTGTATATATATCGCATATGAGGTGTATTATGGTAAGGCTCCTGTACTACAGGTACGGGGATATATCTACACATCTCTGGGTAATAAAGCATCGATTACACTCTACTCTCATCTCATTGTAATTGATAGTGCATCAATTTATTACGCAGAGATTTTACAACGATGGACCTCCACATCAATCCTGATCACCTGCAGCTGCACCCTCAAGCAGACAACGCCACGTCAGCCTTCACACATTGGCTAGCCTGCTTCGAGGCATACATCGGATCTGCGGCAGAACCACCCTCAGAGGCACAGAGGCTCCAGATCCTGTGTACGCGGCTGAGCTCCGAAATCTTTCCCCTCATCCGGGAAGAGCCTACCTACGTTGAGGCCATGGCGCTACTGAAGGAGAACTACACTCAGCAGACCAACAAAATCTACGTCAGGCACCTCCTGTCCACGCGGCATCAACTCCCCGGTGAGTCAGTGGAGGATTTCTGCTGCATGCCCTGGCGAGGGACTGCGATTGCCAGGCCGTCTCGGCCATGGAACATTCCGAACTCCTAATTAGGGACGCTTTCCCTACGGGCATAGGGTCAGCGTACATCCGCCAGCGCCTCTTAGAAGTGGCTACCCTCGACCTCGTGGTGACCAAGAATCTCGCGATCTCACTCACAGTCGCCCCCTGCAATGTACAGGCGTACGCACCCGACCGCACCCCCCCCTCCCCCCAGACATCATGGACCCCTCCAGCGAACACCCGATCGTGGACCCCACCAGCAACCTCCCCTAGCCAAACCCAAGCCTGCGCCGCGCGGCAGCCAACCAACCCCGGGGGACACAAGTGCTACTTCTGCGGACAGACAAAACACCCCCGACAGTGCTGCCCGGCACGGAGCGCGCTCTGCAAGGCCTACGGACATTTTGCTGCTGTGTACCAGGCCCATGGGTGCCACCATCTTGCTTGTCTCAGGACATGTGCGGCCGTGGGCGCCGCCATCTTTAACGCCGCCAGCCTCGTGCGCCCAGTGGGCGCCGCCATCTTCCCTGCCTCGGGACCCCTGCTCATCGGGCACCTCATTGGGCCACTAATCGCCTGCAACTGCTGCCAACCAGCCAGGGGCCTTCCAACACCAGCCGCGTCTCACCTCCATCACGGTCAACCAGTCCCGACCGCACAACCTCGCGACCGCGTCGACGACAGTGAAGGTCGATGGGCACAAGACATCATGCCTTGTTGACTCCAGGAGCACTGAAAGCTTCATCCACCCTGATACGGTAAGGCGCTGCTCCCTCGCGGTACACTCCATTAACCGGAAAATCTCCCGGGCCTCCATGGTACTGCATCGCCACCCTCACCATCCAGGGCATAGAGTTCAGCAGCGTCCGGCTCTACGTCCTCCCCAACCTCTGCGCTGCTTTGCTACTCGGCCTGGACTTCCAGTGCAACCGCCAGAGCCTAAACCTGAAATTTGGCGGGCCCCTACCACCCCTTACTGTCTGCGGTCTCACGACCCTTAAGGTCGACCCACCTTCTCTGTTTGCAAACCTCACCCCGGATTGCAAAACCGTCGCCACCAGGAGCAGACGGTACAGCGCCCAGGACAAGACCTTCATCAGTCTGAGGTCCAGCGGCTGCTCTGGGAAGATATTATCGAGGCCAGCAACAGCCCCTGGAGAGCCCAAGTGGTACTTCTGAAAACTGGGGTGAAAAACAGGATGGTCGTTGACTACAGTCAGACCATCAATCGGTAGACGCGTACCTCCTCCCACGCATATCTGATATGGCCAATTAGATTGCACAGTACCGGGTCTTTTCAACAGTGGACCCGCCTACCACCAGCTCCCCATTCGCAAGGCGGACCGCCCGTACACCGCGTTTGAAGCGGACGGTCGCCTTTACTACTTCCTTAGGGGTCCCTTTGGCGTCACTCATGGGGTCTCGGTCTTCCAACGGGAGATGGACCGAATGGTTGACCGGTACGGACTGCGGGCCACCTTCCTGTCCCTGGATAACGTCACCATCTGCGGCCACGACCAGCAGGACCACAACGCTAACCTTGCCAAATTCCTCCACACTGCCAAACTCCTCAAGCTAACGTACAACAAGGAGAAGTGTGTGTTCAGCATGGACTGATTAGCCATCCTCGGCTATGTGGTTCAAAATGGAGGTCTAGGGCCCGACCCCGATCACATGCGCCCCCTCATAGAACTCCCCTTTCCCCACTGCCCCAAGGCCCTCAAACGATGCCTGGGGTTCTTCTCATACTATGCCCAGTGGGTCCCTAACTATGCGGACAAGGCCCGCCCAATCATTCAATCCACTGTTTTCCCACTGACGGGCGAGGCTCACCAGGCCTTCAACCGTATCAAGGCCGACATCGCCACGGCCGCAATGCACGCTGTCGACAAGATGCTACCCTTCCAAGTCGAGAGCGATGCATCAGACATCACTCTGGCCGCCACCCTCAACCAGGCAGGCAGGCCCGTGGCATTCTTTTCCTGCACCCTCCATGCCTCTGATATTCGGCACTCCTTCATCGAGAAGGAGGCCCAAGCCATCGTTGAAGCTGTGCGGCATTGGAGGCATTACCTGGCCAGCAGGAGATTCACTCTCCTCACTGACCAATGGTCGGTTGCCTTCATGTTCAACAACACACAGCGGGGCAAGATAAGATCTTGAGGAGGAGGATCGAGATCTCCACCGACAATTCCGAGATTTTGTGTTGCCCCGGTAAGCTCAACGAGCCCCCCAGTGCCCTATCCCGAGGTAGATGTGCCACGCACAAGTGGGCCGACTCCGGACCCTGCATGACGATCTCTGTCACCCAGGGGTCACCTGGTTTTTTCACTTCATAAAGGCCCGCAATCTGGCCTACTCCATCGAACAGGTCAGGGCTATCACCAGAGATTGCCAGGTCTATGCGGAGTGTTCTGCTGGCCAAACCGTGCATGCCTGATGAAGGCCTCCTGCCCCTTTGAATGCCTCAGCGTGGATTTCAAAGGGCCGCTCCCCTCCACTGACCGAAACACGTACTTTCTTAACGTGGTCGACGAATACTCCAGATTCCTCTTCGTCGTCCCATGCCCCGATATGATGTCTGCCACCATCATCAAAACTCTCAACACCATCTTCACTCTGTTTGGTTTCTCCGCCTACGTCCACAGCGACCGGGGATCCTCATTTATGAGCGATGAGCTGCGCCAGTTCCTGCTCAGCAAGGGCATCACCTCGAGCAGGACAACCAGCTACACCCCCGGGAAATGGGCAGGAGAATGTGATGATCTGGAATGCCATCCAGCTGGCCCTACAGTCCAGGAATCTCCCGGCCTCCCGCTGGCAGGAGGTCCTCCCCGACGCCCTTCACTCCATTCGGTCTCCCCTTTGCGCTGCGACTAATGAAACTCCCATGAACGTCTCTTTGCCTTTCCCAGGAAGTCCACCTCCGGGGTTTCACTCCCAAAGTGGCTGGCAGCTCCAGGACCCGTTCTCCTCCACAAGCACGTGCGGCTCCACAAGGCAGACCCGTTGGTCGAGAGGGTACAGCTGCTCCATGCGAACACGCAGTACGCCTACATAGCGTACCCCGACGGCTGCCAAGACACAGTCTCCCTCAGGGACCTGGCGCCAGCTGGGTCCCCATACCACCCCCCCCCCCCCCCTGCCCTGGCACCACCGTTCCTCCCCCCCAGTGCACCTCACCACAGCCCCCACTCCAGGACGATCCACCCTCCCCTTGGTCCCACCTGGGGATGAAGATGAGGTCGACACGCTCCCGGAGTCACCGGCGACCGAACCGACGCCTGCATCACCACCGGGACTGCGGCGCTCACAACGGAGGATCAAGGCGCCCGATCGGCTGAATTTATAAACTTTTCCTACAATGTTAACATATGCATGTAAATAGCCTTCCACCACCCCCGCTGGACTCTTTTTTTAACAGGGGGTGAATGTGGTAGTCACCAATGTTGTATATATATCGCATATGAGGTGTATTACGGTAAGGCTCCTGTACTACAGGTACGGGGGTAGATCACTGCCTGCTGGCTCCGCCCAGTAGGCAGAGTATAAATGTGTGGGCTCTCCGAGCTGCAGCCATTTTGGCAGCAGCTGCGGAATAATGCCTCGATTACACTCTACTCTCGTCTCGTCGTAATTGATAGTGCATCAGGTAGCAAGCATTATTTATCTTCTCTGTCCGATCTCAGAACATTTTACTCTCTTCTATGGTTGTTTTCTTTTCCCTATGTCTGCAGGCAGCTAGGGTCAACAACGTTTCAACACCTTGGCCGGGATTCTCCGATCTGACTTTGCCTTGTCACGGCTGTTCACCGCTGTCAGTGAGGACGGAGAATTCTGTGCTGGACTGGAGGATGCCACCGACGTGAATGGACAGAGAATTCTTGCCAAGAGCTGTCCATGCTAATTATCAGTTCTGGGATGTTGACGTCACTGATCAGGCCAACAATCATTGGCCTTGGCCTTGAGAATCTGAGTGGTGTAGTTGATGCAACAGTGCCGTTAGGCGTCTTGACCAATGTACAAACAGATCGTTCCGTCCAATGGCTCTGTGCTGGTGTTTATGCTCCACACAAACTTTCTCCCAGCCTATTTCATCTCTCACCATCCACATATCCTCTATTTTCATGGACTTATCCAACTGCCACTGAAGTGCATCAAAGTGAAACACCTCAATTACTTCATCTGGCACCAATCTCCATATTTTCACCACTCTCTGGCCGAATATTTTCCTGACCTCCCTATTGGATATATTAGTGACTGCTTTTTGTTTGTCATAATAATAATATTAATCTTTATTGTTGTCACAAGTAGACTAACATTAATGCTGCAGTGAAGTTACTGTGAAAAGCCCCTAGTCGCCACATTCCGGCGCCTGTTCGGGTACACAGAGGGAGAATTCAGAATGTCCGATTCACTGAACAGCACGTCTTTCGGGACTTGTGGGAGGAAACGGGAGCGCCCGGAGGAAACCCACGCAGACACGGGGAGGACGTGCAGACTCCGCACAGACAGTGACCCAAGCCGGGAATCAAACCTGGGACCCTGGAACTGTGAAGCAACAGTGATAACCACTGTGCTACCATGCTGCCCCTGCCCCTAACATTGGACACATCCAGAAGTGGAAACATTTTCACTTCATAAAGCCAATCAAATCCTTTCATTATCTTAAAGGCCACAACATGGTCACCCCTCAGCCCTCTCCTTTCTGGAGAAACAAACCCCAGACTGTTCAACCATTTCTGAATATATAGGTCCCCTCAGTTCTTGTGCTATTCCCTATTAATCTCATTTACACCATCTCCCGTGCTTATATATGCTTCAATTGTAAGGATACCCAAACTGTGCGCAGTGTTCCATGTCTGACCTAACAAAGGTTTAAGACAATGCTGACATTAATTCTCTCCTTTTCACTGCTGTTACTTTGGAAATTAACTTCAATGCTTTGTCGGCATTTTTTATGGGTTTTTATTAACCTGCATTGTTACTTTCATTGATCTGTGTACCTCGAACCGTGATCCTGCCGTTCCACAACGCCATTTACAATCTTATTTTCCAAGATCTTTATGACCTCTTTAATTTTCCTAACAAAATGCACCACCTCACACTAATCTAGAGGGAAATTTAATCACAATTTTTTGCACAGACAGGCATTCAATGTTTATTTTTCCCAACTGTTCCTTTGGGCAGTGCAAACTCGTGCAAATTTATCTCTAGCCCAATTTATTAAATCAAAGCTCTTAATTCCTGTTGTATTATAATTTTCACAAACTCCCAGATTGTGTTACATTATTGATTTCTCGGTAGACAGAATAAAGTGCAAAGCGTCACTTATATTTGTTTGGTCGTACAGAACTTGAATCTTGCCGAGAAAGGACATGCTGCGGGACGATGGCTACCCTTATTAGACCATTCTGTGCTTTGTAGCAAGAACAAGCCGAAGGCCATTTCTTTTGGCCCTGGAAAGTGCTCAGATTATCCTGGAAGGGAGAGGTATCTCAAAATGCGAACAACAGGTGAATCTGGGCTCCAGTGTCGTAGCAACATGAGTGATATTCGGCACGAGCAGGATGCTGCCATCAAATCGCAATGTCTTGCAGTCTATCACACAAATGAGGAATGTGCTGTATGAATTTCAGTGCCAGTCTGATACTCGGTATATAAGTGGATTGTATCAAACAGCATGTCCCAGATGCTGTTCGCAATGGGCAAGATGCAGACTTCCCCCAACCGGCAGTGTGGTACATGTGTGTGCACCGGAAACCACACATATTAATACACAAGGCTCTGTTCTTTAACGACAGGAAGAGCATCTACACACATTGTGCTTGTTTCAGGCAAACAAAATATGTGATAGCCATTCGCTAGTTAATTCCTCAGGGCAATGCCTTGACCAATCAGAGTCAAATTGCCTGATTTGCATTTTCAAACTGGTGGTGGCTGACTGTCAGTCACCTTTGACGGATATAATCTCCATGGCAACGTCTCTATCAACCAGAGACCACCTGCTAATCACTCAGCACTCTCTTCTCACAAAGTATAAAGTTGTTGTTTCCCCTGCGATTATTCTGATGAGTGCAAGGCGAAAAGCTTCGACAAAATGTATTTTTACAGCAAAGTATGACTAGTTCTAATTCCCATCAGCTTATTGTATGTATTATTTTACAAATGGTATGATGGTGTCGATTTTATAATCTAACATTTCTTCACTAAAGCATTTTTGTACAATTGACACTGTAGTGTATGTGGAAATGTGGGAACAGCTGCATCATTTTTCACTAGCTACTTGATTGCTATATCAATTTTCAGAGAAGGTGAGGAACAAAGGTCATTAATGCCAAGGAGCTGGTTTTAATGAATGGAAGATCTTTGAGGCCAGAATTTAAACGCATTTCCAACAAATGGAATGCTGAATCATAAATCACATTTTACCACAGAAGAATAAGTTGGTATAAATAATTAAAGGTTAGTTTCACTCTTCCAGTTGAGAATGGCGCTAGCCTGGCGTGCAGTTTGGAAAAGCTCTAATAAAAGATGGCAAAATCTGCCACAGGCTAGACGGGCTGAATGTTCTCCTGTTCTCCAAAGTTCTGTTACTTTTGCAACAAATTGCTAGAACAATACATTATGGAACAAACAAAGGATAAAGTATTTTAGATCTAGTGTCGCACAGTGAGCCAGTAATCCTATTGCAAAAGATCCTCTGGGAAAAAGTGAGGATAATACAATAGAATTCCATATTACATTTGAAAGCAACAAAGCCCAATCACAAATACGAAGCACAAATTGAAACAATTACATAGCTATTAGGGGAGAACAGCGAAAGCTGATTGGGGAAAATAGGCTAAAGGGTATAGAGGTCAATGAACAATGGCAAATGGGTAAAGAAAATCTAAATATTCAACAAAAATATAAGCCATTAGAAAACAAAAGCTCAAGAAAGATCCATCTAAGACTTATTAGGGAAGCTAAGGATAATATTAGATTTCAGGAAAATATTTTAATGTTGCAAAGTGTAGTAGTAAAGCCTCAGGATCTGGGGCAATTTTGCAAACCAGCAAAGGGCCACCATAAAGTTACTAAAAAGGGAAAGGAGAAAAACTGAGAGTGAACTGGCAAGAAATATAAACACAGATTGGAAGAGCTTTTATAACTATATAAAAAGAGGATTAGCTAAATTAAATATCGGTTCTTTCGAGGCAGAGGAAGGAGAACCTGTCAGGGGGATGAGGACACAGTGGAGGTGTTGAATAAATATGTTCTGTCTGTCTTCACAGCCAAAGTCACAAATTACAAAGCAGGAATAAAGGGTGACCTTGGGGGGTTAATAACGATGAGGAACCGAAGGGGCAGAATTGCACAGGTCAGTAAATTCATGGTCGGCTTCCTTGCTGCTGCCCCACTTGTCCCGAACCTATTACACATTTTAGGGGAGTAGGTAAGACCTAGGGTTACAGATCACCCTCACCCTATTGAGGTCTTAAAGTGTGCAGTCATTGGGCCACTTCCCACCACATCATTTTGAAGCTGGCAGGTGGAGGTCAGGGACAAGCGTGATGCTGACAGGTTATACTGCTCAGACCTTGGGTAGGAGATTGGGCGGGGCGGTGTCCATCACTGGACCTCTTTCCTGTCTGGAGCGCCCCTCCAAGGTCTTCTCCCCCCCACCCCCCCCCCCCACCCCCCCACCCCCACCCCCCCCACCCCTCTCCCCTGGGTGCTCACTCCTCCCCTGATCTTTACAAAATGACCACCACCTCCTGCACCCCATCATCCCAGGACCTCATCACCTGTGGTCACAGTGAGCCCCTTTTCCCCTCATTTCCTGGTCAATACACTCATGAAAATCACTCCCGGTGCCACTGCTGGGCGTGTTTAAATAGTTTGCTGAGGCTTAATGTCATCATTCAAATAACAATGATAACCAATTTAATAAAATATCCGAGGGCGACTGGTGCCAGTGGAGACGCCTGCATTAGCTAGATGTTGACATAATATTATTAAAATAACAGCTCAACCTCACTTTGGGGTTAGCTGAAATTGAAAACCTCGGAGCTTTGCTCTTATTGTTTATCCGCCAATTCCCTTGATTATGCTGCTGTGATCTATCTTCATTTGACCTCTTACCTTTCAAGGTTTCTGTAATGATCTGACTGTGATGAATGAGGACTAAAAAAAAACGCTACCAAGTTAGGCTGTCAACACTCTGTTTCACTAATTAGATATTTTGTGCACAACTGTGCCTTAGGATTACACTTGATTGTAATTATTGAAGAATGCGTGCCACGTCCATGTGATAGTCCTCCGGCCTCTACCCCTTGGTATGTCCACAAAGATGCCCCCAACCCCACACCCCCTGACAAACCCTGTCACTGCCTGAGGATCAATCATCCACAGTGTTGTGGCATGGCTGCCTGAGGATTATTCAGCGTACTTCAGAATATTGACTTTGTTTTAATGTTCCGTTGTCAGGTATTTCATCTTGGAAGCAGTTCAATCCCAAAGAGACGCAGAGTCCCTCCTCGCCAACTCACCACTTGATCATTAGACACCTGACAAGCTTCATACAGAAGACAGCACGTACCAATAACTCCCTGATAGCAGACCAATGAACCATACAGCTGACCAGAAGATGGATGATGCGTTGAAAATAGTTGGACCAAAATAATTTCCTTGCACTAATGCGCAATAAAATGGCAGAATATTGGTATAGGTTTATTCAACAGTATCACTTTTTTGAATTCTGAGTACTTTTTGTATTAACAAAGTTAATGAACCTGTTGCTAATTTTGCTTTTACTTAATTGCTCTGTTTTAATAACCTTTGCTCTAGAGTCGCCAGGTATCTTTCTGATACCACCACGAGGTTCAAAGCCAAGTGCTGATCAATAACTCAATACACCAGTTAGTAAGTTTCAAATCAAAACACATTTATTACACACAGTCAATCACTACTCATGCATAAAACTCTACTTACTAGACTATCTCTAACACTAAAAGGCCTATACTTAGCTTTGGAAATGGCTCACCAGGTCAGAGGAACAATGGCCTTTGTCCTGTTCTGAATCTGCTGGCTTCAAGCTGGTATGGACTAGTAGCTAGGAGCGCCTATCTCGTAGCGTGCGTTGACTGGAGACTTACTTGGTTGGTACAGCTGCTAGGCAGGTCTCTCGTTGTTGAGGGTCAGGGTCAAGAGTTGTTTCGAGCTGCTGAGAGACCCTGCAAAGAAGGACGAATTGAACTTGGGGGCTCTGTTTTATAGCCCCAGTGGTTACGCGCCCTTTTGGGCGGACCCCGGACAGGGTCCCAATCAATTGGACCAAGTCCCAATCGCTTGAATCGATTTCTCCAATACTGGAGCTGTTCCCTGATCGCTGGGCGGTTCCTATGTGTCCGTTGGCCTTCCTTTGTCCTGGCTCCCGCTGGCGCCGGGGAGTCTGGCTTGGTCCCGATTGCTTTAATGTTTCCAATTGTTCCTGGGGATTGCTCATTAATATGAAGATGGTTGCTGGTTTCGGTTCTGTCTGGGTTTTTGCAAGTCTTGATACACAGGAAACCTTGCACCAACTGTTTCCCTGTCCCTGACCATTTTTCCCTGTGTTCTTTGCGGGTCTCCATTTTGGAAACAATAAGTGGCCAACCCCAGGTGGCTACAAACCCTCATCATATCGTTAATATATTGAGACAACCCTCTTTGTTTTACTGAAAAGCTGTTCACTGCCGACTGCCCCTAGAACCACAGAAAGGAAACGGTGCAGAAAGAGGCCATTCAGCCCACTGTACCTGCATCAGACAAAAAAAGAGGAATAATGAGCTAGCCGCTCATTTTGGTTCCATTTCCCAACAGCTGGTCTGCAGCCTCGCAGTTTCCAGCACCTCAGATGCAGATCCAGTTACATCTGAAATGAGTTCAGTGTTTCAGTCTCAGCCACCTACTTAGGCGGTGATTTGCGGATGCCCACCCTCTGGGTGAAAGAATGTTTCCTTGTGTCCCCTCTAATCCTTCGACCAATCACATTAAATCCATGCCTCCGGTTAATGACCACTCAGGTAGGGTAAACAAATTTTTCCTGTCCAGGCCCCTCATAATTTTGCAACTCTCAATTAGGTCACCTCTTCGCCTCCTCTGTTCTCAGAGAAGTAGCGGCTGTAATTCTCAGTTACGATTCACTTCTGCTGCCGTGAGCGTACCTTTGCCCATCGGGGCCCCAACGACGTCAGGTGGTTTCAACAGGAAATCCTATTGACAAACGGTGGGAAGATAGAATCCTGTCACCAGGAGCACCTCGGCAAAACACGGGGCGAGGAAACCATAGAATCCAGCCGAACCCCAGCTGATCCAATCTCTGCTCATTACTGCAATCTTCAAACCCTGGCAACATTCTTGTCAGCCTCCTCTGCACCCTCTCCAGAGCAATCAGCAATTATGTCCTTCTTGGTAATGTGGCACTGAGAATTGTGTACAGAATTCCAGTTGTGGCCTAACCAGCGTTTTGTACAGTTTCAGTGTTACATCCCTGCTTTTGTATTCAATATCTTGCCCAATGAAGGAACATTTTCCCGAAACTTTCTTTATCAACTTGTCCAAATGTGCTGCCACCTTCAAGGACCTGTGGACATTCACTCCAAGGCCCTTCTCTTCCTCAGTCCCTCTCAATATCCTCCATTTATTGACTATTTCATTCCTTTGTTTGTCCTCCCCAAATGCATTACCTCACATTTTTCCGGATTGAATTCCATTGGCCACTTCTCTGTCCACTATCTTTACTATCAACTACATGGCCGATATTTATGCTATCTGAACATTTCCCAAACATATTACCCACATTTAAGTCTAAATCTTTAATATATACAACAAACAACAGGGTCCAGTCAGCGACACTCACACTCCACGGACGAATAAAAAAAAACAACAAAAATTGATTTACAGAAGACAGGCAAGAAATGTACTTGTAACAACTGCCTCTGCCTGGTGTGGCTGGGCTGGCAGCAGCCCAGGAATAGCATCAGGGTTTTCCATACTATTCACACTGCCACTGCAGTGCGTTGGGTTCTGAATTGAGGAGCTGGAGCACCTGTTAGTTTCAGGTAAGAGACTACCTGTAATATGCAAATTGGGGTGCAAGGCTATCGCTAAAACCCCAAATGCACTTTAAGGTAACCATGCGTGAAGTGTGTGCCATTCGCCATGCACCGGAGGAACCAGGAGTGGCAACCTAACCAGAGGTCCTTAAACATTCTGCTGGAGGCCACTCACAGAATAGTCCAGAATGTGTCTGTTTATTTTATTGTGAGATCAGGGGCAGTGGGAATGGTGAGTTAAGTAATTCACCCACACTAATAAAAAATCTTTTTAAAAGGCTAAACTTGTCATGAATTCTCGACAAGAACTCGAGCCAATGAACACTAATTATTAAAGACAAGAAACAGAAAGAATCTGAAGGTAGAGAAACGAGCAAATGGAATATTGATCAGATGGAAGAATAAACTGAAGGTTAAGACAATTATGTTGATTTGTGTGGTTCACGATGAGTCTTAATAGCTACAAAATCCAGCTACTAGCAGAAAGAAACAGTCTGGTGTGTTCCTGCAGGATGATATTTAACATCCTATATGATGTGAAAACACTGCAAGCTTTTTTGAATTGGAGTTATTTTGAACAATAAACAAGTACAATTTAAATTGGAAATGATTTCAAGAAATAGCATTTGAAGAAGTTAAGAGTAACTGTATTTCAACTTTAACTTTGTACATTTTTCTCACAGTAGTCTGAAAGGGTAAAATGAATATGATTGAGCTCTCCACAATTAAACGTTTTTCTGGTTTATTAACAGGTCGAACTTTAGGCTGTAACGGAATGTGGCAATAACAAGGAAATGTCAACCGTGGTTCAGGCTCTACAGGAAAGCTAAATGTCGCTGCAGAGTTTGACCCTGGCTGGTGTTCCAACCCCTTATGCATTTGGGTCAATTTGATCAATGAGTTTTTGTACATTGGGATATGTGTGATATTGACAGTATTTTTCCAATCAGAAGTGCAATGTTTGGATGACAAACTTTCTGAATTTGAGTTGTGAGTGTTATAGCTGGCCAAGTGTTTTGGAAGCCTTGTCTCGTGAACAAAACAATTTACTGAGAAAATCCTGAGGACCATTCACTATCTACATCAATTTATTCATGGTCAGAGATTGTTTATATTCTTTTGTGACCTGGGGAAGAATGATTCTTGCCTTACCAACTGCAGCAGACTGGCAGAGCAGATTGCCCGCCCATCATGGAACCCAGCATAATGGGACCCTCTTGTCAGATCACCTGCTCGACAGATCACCAATGTAATAGAACCAGCTTCATTTCAACTTTTGCAGCTGAAGGTGACACTTGCCGAGTTTACAGTGAAGTGTTAATTTCACGCTAAAGTCAAAAAGATAAATCTTTACTTTGACTTTGACACCGATGACAATGCACTCCTACAGTATGAGGCACCTGGCAGGGAGCTAAACTCTGGTCTGGTGCAAGGGTCATATCTTATCTCAGTGTCTGAAGATCACAAACTGAATTGATGTACTTGATACTCAAATAATAACTTATTAATTTTCCGTTGAGAACAGGTTCAAAGAACAAAGATCAAAGAACAAAGAAAAGTACAGCATAGGATCAGGCCCTTCGGCCCTCCAAGCCCGCGCCGACCATGCTGCCCGTCTGAACTAAAATCTTCTGTACTTCCGGGGTCCGTATCCCTCTATTCCCATCCTATTCATGTATTTGTCAAGATACCCCTTAAACGTCACTATCATACCTGCTTCAACCACCTCCCCCGGCAGCGAGTTCCAGGCATCCACTACCCTCTGTGTAAAAAAAAGTCCCTCACACATCTCCTCTAAACTTTGCCATTTGCACCTTAAACCTATGCCCCCTAGTAATTGACTCTTCCAGCCTGGGAAAAAGTTTCTGACTATCCACTCTGTCTATGCCCCTCATAATTTTGTAGACTTCTATCAGGTCGCCCCTCATTCCAGTGAGAACAAACCAAGCTTATCCAACCTCTCCTCATAGCTAATGCCCTCCATACCAGGCAACAACCTGGTAAATCTCTTCTGCACCCTCTCTAAAGCCTCCACATCCTTCTGGTAGTGTGGTGACCAGGATTGAACACTATACTCCAAGTGTGGCCTAACTAAGGTTCTATGCAGCTGCAACATGACTTGTCAATTTTTATACTCAATGCCCCGGCCAATGAAGGCAAATGTGCCGTATGCCTTCTTGACTACCTTCTCCACCTGTGTTGCCCCTTTCAGTGACCTGTGGATCTGTACACCTAGATCTCTCTGACTGTCAATACTCTTGAGGGTTCTACCATTCACTGCATATTCCCTACCTGTCTTAGACCTTATCACATTTATCCAGATTAAACTTCAGCTGCCATCTCTCCGCCCAAGTCTTCAACTGATCTATATCTTGCTGTATCCTCTGATGGTTCTCATCGCAATCCGCAATTCCACCAACCTTTGCATTGTCCGCAAACTTACTAATCAGTCCTGTTACATTTTGCTCCAAATCATTTTTATATACTACAAACAGAAAAGGTCCCAGCACCGATCCCCGTGGAACAGTAAGTGATGAGTGATGATTAAGTCTTGCTTTGAATGTTTTCAATTGGGGAACAAAGTTTAAGATATTTAGACTATTTGGAAATAATTCCACAGGCAAACTAGGCTTCATCACTCATACTCTTCTGACAGAAAAACCTGTGAAATAGCAACAACAGTTACGGCATAGACTATTTTCTGAATGTGGTATGCTTTGGAAATCAGAAGCACAAAGGGACTTGGGAGTCCTTGCTCACGATTTTCTTAAGATTAACGTGCAGGTTCAGTCGGCAGTTAGGAAGGCAAATGCAATGTCAGCATTCATGTCAAGGAGGCTAGAATACAAGACCAGGGATGTACTTCTGAGGCTGTATAAGGCTTTGGTCAGACTCTATTTGTAGTATTGTAAGCAATTTTGGGCCCCATATCTAAGAAAGGATGTGCTGGCCTTGGAAAGGGTCCCGAGGAGGTTCATAAGAATGATCCCTGGAATGAAGAACTCATTGTATGAGGAACGTCTGAGGACTCTGGGTCTGTACTCGTTGGAGTTTAGAAAAATGAGAGGGGATCTTATTGAAACTTACAAGACACTATGAGGCCTGGATAGAGTGGACGTGGAGGGGATGTTTCCAATTGTCAGAAAAACTAGAACCAGAGGACACCATCAATCAAGAGGAATTTCTTCAGTCAGAGGGTGGTGAATTTGTGGAACTCTTTGCCGCAGAAGGCTGTGGAGGCCAAATCGCTGAGTGTCTTTAAGACAGAGATAGATAGGTTCTTGATCAATAAGGGGATCAGGGGTTATGGGGAGAATGCAGGAGAATGGGGATGAGAAAATATCAGCCATGATTTAATGGCGGGGCAGACTCGATGGGCCGAGTGACCTAATTCTGCTCCTGTGTCTTATAGTCTTATGGTCTTATGGTTTTATTATTCACGTATTCCTTAATTCCCAAGAAAGTCTGTCAATTATTTTCAGAATGTTACATAATGTGGTGGTGCAATAAAAATATTTTGCATTTCAGGCAGAGAATCAGGATGTAAGGGTTAAACGGCAAGAACGTTTGCAATGATGTGCTGAGCTTCCTTGTGGTTTTCGGTTATTTCTCAGCACTGTAAAGATGGACTTTGCTCTTTCAAGACCTTATCCATTGGTTCTTATGGTTTTTGGAGGGGTAGAAGTAACAAATGGATTTTCATTACAGGCTAGGGGAAGGAACAAATAGCCCTGGGTGGATATCTGCTCTGTGTAGCAATGAAATTGGTGATGGTGGATTCAAAAAAGCAAGACAGTCTCAACAGAGTTAGTGACTTTGTTTTCTAAGTGCTGAACGTATATCAGATAATTTGCCATCTATCCAATTTCAGCTGTGAATGCCTGCAGGCATTTATTCACTGTTTCTCCAGTTGTTCCATTCAGTCACATGTTGTTCTCAACCTGCCCATTTTGTCTATCCCCTAACAGCACTGACGATGCATTCTCCTGAGTGATTGTGGTCATTATTGTATTCCTTATCTCCTGTTTCTCTGAACACTTGCCTGCATATGACAGTCTAAAACTCCCCCGCAAAATCGTGGTGAGGATACAGATACGTGCAGGGAAAGTCTAACTTCACTCACTCTACAAGGTGACAACAACTCTGTGCTTTCTCACAGAATGTCCGTAGCTATCTTGTCCTGACATCTATTCCAATCCTTCTCATGGCAGGTCTAGGTAAGTACAGATTCAGGAGGAAAACTGAGGGCCAAGACAATGAAGCAGATAAAAGTAGGAAGTGGAAAGAGAAGAAGATAATGCCGGGCACCAAGATAAAATTTGGCAGTGTTAAAATTTTCTCCTGATTTAAGACGGCAGCTGTAATTAACTTTGTATCTTTTGCAGAATCGCCCAATGACAATATACTATAAACATATGAATTAGGAGCAGAATTAGGCCATTCGGCCCCTCAAACCTCTTCTGCCATTCAATAAGATCATGGCTGGTCTGTTCGTGTTGGGTTCCATGTTGTCATAAAATTAGGATATCAACTGACATGGCGGACAAAGAAACACTTACACAAGATATTCCAAGTAAATCACTCTTTATTCATGTTTAATCAACTTGATAAACACCGAACTGCTCTAGACTTCCTTAAATCCTAGTTAAAACACTGATTATTTGTTACGATAAACCACACGGCTCACGGTTTGGATTTAATGCTCACCGTTTCAAGGTGAGTTGCTCAGTCTCCCTACGTTGGGTCCCTTCTTCACTGATTCCCAACTCAATGGTTTCCATGATGGTGGTCCTGCAGGTCATCACTGGAGAGGCCGCAAGCCTTCCCCTCTTACGTTTCTTCCAACATCGAGAAAGTTCTTTCGCCACGTACACGGATGGCCTGTTACCCGTTTTCCTCAATGCTGGCTTGCTTAAAACAGCTCACAGCTGCTGGCCTTGCTTTCTTTATCTCTCTGTTGAGTATATCTTATCACACTTGCTTGTGTTGAGTAAGGTTGGCTACTTTTCCCATTATGCTTTGCAGCGGTTTAGCTGTTGGCCATCCAACTATATACATATTCTCCAACTCCACATAAATCCAGAGATGGAAATACAGGTTCAAATCCCTCTTTGACAGCTGATGGAATTTGAAATCAATAAAACCTGGAATTGAAAGTTGGTCCTTTCATGGATGTCCTTTACAGAATGAAATCTGCAATTCATACCTGGTCTGGTCTACTTATGACTCCAGACCCATGGCAATGTGTTTGATTCTTAAGCACCCTCAGAAATGCTCCCACAAGCCATTCAGTTGAGGGGCAATTATTGAAGGGCAAAGAACGGTTTGAAGTGAGTAGGTTACACAGCATCATGAGAGAGGCAGGAATTGCATCACTAAAAAGAATCTTTACACATTCAGGGCTTCCCGATGTTGTGGAATCCGACAATGGTCGTCGGTTTGCTTGTGAACGATCCACAACCTTCCACCAGGACTCCCAGCCTGGTTCGGCAAAAAGCTCACCCCACCCCTCCCAACACCCCCCCCCCACCCTGTCCCCACCCCGTCCCCACACCCTCGTCCACCCCCCACACCCCTCCACCTCCCCCACACACCCCCACCCCCTCACATCCCCCACACTCCCTCACCTCCCCACCCCCCACACTCCCCCACACCCACACTCCCCCACACCCACACTCCCCCACACCCCACACCCCCCACACCCCACACCCACACTCCCCCACACCCCCCCACCTCCCCACACCCCCACCCCCAAACCTGCCCACACACTCCCACTCCCCCACCTCCCCACACCCCCGCCCACACACCCCCACACCCCGACATCCCCACACCCCCACACACCCACACCACCCTCCAATCCCACACCCCATCCCCCACCACATCCCCCCACACCCCCACTTCTCCAGCCGCAACCCCTCCACACCCCACACCCCCACCACCCCTCCACTCCCCACACCACACTCCATCCCCCACCCCACCCCCCCACACCCCCACATCCCCTCACACCCACCCCACACCCCAACCCCCACACAAAACCCCCCCCCCCCACACACCCCCCCACCACTCCACCCCCCACCCTCCCACACCCCCCGTTCCCTCCACACCCCACACACCCCCACCACCCCTCCACTCCCCACACCACACTCCATCCCCCACCCCACCCCCCCCACACCCCACATCCCCTCACACCACCCCACACCCCAACCCACCACACAAAACCCCCACCCCCCCACACCCCCCCTCCCCTCCACTCCCCACACTACACTCCATCCCCCACCCCACCCCCCCCACCCCCCCACATCCCCTCACACCCACCCCACACCCCAACCCACCACACCCCAACCCACCACACAAAACTCCCACCCCCCCACACCCCCCACACCCCCCCACCCCCCACCCTCCCACACCCACCCCGATCCCTCCACCCCCACACCCCACCTCCCCTCCACTCCCCGTCACACTCCCACACCCCCTCACACCCACCCCACACCCAGTCACCCACCCCACCACCCCTCCACCCCCCACCCTCCCACACCCACCCCGATCCCTCCACCCCCACACACCCCCACCATCCCTCCACTCCCAACACCACACTCCATCCCCCACTCCACCACACCCCACCCCCCCACACCCACCCCCAACCCCCCCACCTCCTCCACCCCCACCACATCCACCCCACCCCCCCCCCCCCCACACCTCTCAAGAGAGAACTCAAGTAAAACTCATGATCCATATTCTGGCTGCAAGATTCGAGTTTTCTTTACCCTTTGAATTGATTCTCATAGAGACCTGGGGCGGGATTCTCCAATAATGGGGCTATGTCCCCACGCCAGCATGAAAAGCGGGGCCAACCACTTCGGCGTCAACGGTCCCCGAAAATGGCAAATGCTCCCTTTCCTAGGGGGCTAGGTCGGTGCCGGAGTGGTCCCCACCACTCCAGCTGGCGCGGAATGGCCGACATATTTCTGCACCTGCTCGTGGGTTCCCTTCTCTGCACCGGCTCCTGGGCAATATGGGGAGCCCTACAGGGGCCCAGAGTGGAGGAACATAGTCCCCCACGGAACCAGCCCGCCTGCCGATCGGTAGGTTCCGATCGCGGGCCAGGCCACCGTGGAAGCCCCCCACCGGGGTGGGATCACCCCATCCCCCTCCAGGATGGCCTCCGCAGACTCACCTTCCAGGTTCCGCCGTGTGGAACCGGACCAGAGTAATCCACGCCGGCGGGATTCAGTAGAACCTGTCGGCCAGTCGGCCCAGTGGGGCCCGGAGAATCGCCAGGGGGGGCCGCTTTCAATGGCCCCCGACCGGCACGGTGGCAATCCCGCAGGTGCCCAAGAGTCAGTGGCGGAGAATCGGGAAGCCGGCGTCGGGGGGAGAGGGGCACGATTTGCGTCTCCCCGGGGATTCTCCGACCTGGCGTGGGGTTGCAGAATCCCGGCACAGTGGGAGAAGGAGGAGGCCATTCGGCCCTTCAAGCCTGCTACACCTTTCATCACAATCATGGCTGATCATCCAACTCAATTGCCTAATCCTGCTTTCTCCCCATAGCCCTTGATCCCATTAGCTTGGAAGCTGGAATCATTACAGGAATGACATTAAAGATTTGTACAACCTTTCATGCAGCTAGAGACTGAGATTGAGTCATTGCATTAAAGCACAATCTCGCATTCAGTGTGATAAATGTTGTCGAGTGAAAAAATGAAATGTAATGAAAATCGCTTATTGTCACGAGTAGGTTTCAATGAAGTTACTGTGAAAAGCCCCTAGTCACCACATTCCGGCGACTGTTCGGGGAGGCTGGTATGGGAATTGAACCGGGCTGCTGGCCTGACTTGGTCTGCTTTAAAATCCAGCGATTTAGCCCAGTGAGCTAAACCAGCCCCTGACATAATTCTATTCAGTATTCTGGAAAGGAATGGACAAACAATATACAAACTGTTAAAGAGCCTCTTCACTATCATGAGTTTGAAAATATTTTGCCTGTAAAGTGCTGATTAAGGATCGAGGTTGAAGCATTTACAAATGTGACAACCACAAGTGCTGGTCTTGGTTGATGTGAAATATTCAACAATAAGTGTCATCCCAACCCATTGTCATCCCGCACTATCAATAATTAAATTGTTCAGACAAATGAGACGAAAGTGGGGAATTGTCTTCAAGTGGTTATGAAAAGTAACGGCATGTTGACATTTATATTTACAAGCGTTCTTTCAGAAACCTTCTTTCCTCCGAACCATTACTGATAACTAATTTTTCCAACTGAATGTCAAGCTTCAGAATGACTCTGAATACCTTCACCATTTGCTAATCAGAACACTTGCATATTAAACATTTTAATTGATTAGACTTAAGCAACATTTAGCAAAGCACACTTATCCCCCACCATTGCCACAACAACGCTCCCTCCCCGACCATCCACTCCCCCACATTAACAACATCCCCTCCCCCACATTAACAACATCCCCTCCCCCATATTAACAACATCCTCTCCCCCACATTACCCTCAACAACATCCCCTCCCCTACATTAACAACATCCCCTCCCCCACATTAACAACATTCCCACCCCCACATTAACAACATCCCCTCCCCCACATTAACAACATCCCCTCCCCCACACTAACAACATCCCCTCCCCCACATTAACAACATCCCCTCCCCCACATTACCCTCAACAACATCCCCTCCCCCACATTAACAACATCCCCTCCCCCACATTAACAACATTCCCACCCCCACATTAACAACATTCCCTCCCCCACATTAACAACATCCCCTCCCCCACATTAACAACATCCCCTCCCCCACATTAACAACATCCCCTCCCCCACATTAACAACATCCCCTCCCCCACATTAACAACATTCCCTCCCCCACATTAACAACATCCCCTCCCCCACATTAACAACATCCCCTCCCCCACATTACCCTCAACAACATCCCCTCCCCCACATTAACAACATCCCCTCCCCCACATTAACAACATTCCCTCCCCCACATTAACAACATCCCCTCCCACACATTACCCTCAACAACATCCTCTCCCCCACATTAACAACATCCCCTCCCCCACATTAACAACATCCCCTCCCCCACATTACCCTCAACAACATCCCCTCCCCCACATTAACAACATCCCCCCCACATTACCCTCAACAACATCCCCTCCCCCACATTAACAACATCCCCTCCCCCACATTAACAACATCCTCTCCCCACATTAACAACATCCCCTCCCCCACATTAACAACATCCCCTCCCCCACATTACCCTCAACAACATCCCCTCCCCCACATTAACAACATCCCCACCCCCACATTAACGACATCCCCTCCCCCACATTACCCTCAACAACATCCCCTCCCCCACATTAACAACATCCCCTCCCCCACATTAACGACATCCCCTCCCCCACATTAACGACATCCCCTCCCCCACATTAACGACATCCCCTCCCCCACATTAACAACATCCCCTCCCCCACATTACCCTCAACAACATCCCCTCCCCCACATTAACAACATCCCCTCCCCCACATTAACAACATCCCCTCCCCCACATTAACAACATCCCCTCCCCCACATTAACAACATCCCCTCCCCCACATTAACAACATCCCCTCCCCCACATTACCCTCAACAACATCCCCTCCCCCACATTAACAACATCCCCTCCCCCACATTAACAACATCCCCTCCCCCACATTAACAACATCCCCTCCCCCACATTAACAACATCCCCTCCCCCACATTAACAACATCCCCTCCCCCACATTAACAACATCCCCTCCCCCACATTAACAACATCCCCTCCCCCACATTAACAACATCCCCTCCCCCACATTACCCTCAACAACATCCCCTCCCCCACATTAACAACATCCCCCCCACATTACCCTCAACAACATCCCCTCCCCCACATTAACAACATCCCCTCCCCCACATTAACAACATCCCCTCCCCCACATTAACAACATCCCCTCCCCCACATTACCCTCAACAACATCCCCTCCCCCACATTAACAACATCCCCTCCCCCACATTAACATGCACAATTGTACATGATTCGCCACCATCGGGAACATTCTCTCTGAGCTTACTCTGCCTAATCCTGATACAATTTTATAAGATTCTATGAAATCCCCTTTCACTCTTCTCAACTCCAATGAATATAATCCTAACCGACTCAGTCTCTCCTCATATGACAGTCCCGCCACCCCAGGAATCAGCCTGGTAAACCTTCGCTGCCCTCCCTCCATAGCAACAACATCCTTCCTCAGATACAGACACCAAAACTGCCCACACGACTCCAGCTGTGGCCTCACCAGTGAAATGAAAAAAATGAAAATGAAAATCGCTTATTGTCACAAGTAGGCTTCAAATGAAGTTACTGTGAAAAGCCCCTAGTCGCCACATTCCAGCGCCTGTTCGGGGAGGCCGGTACGGGAAAGCTACCCTCTGCAATTGCAGTAATACATCTCTATTCCAATACTCAAATCCTCTGGCTATGAAGGCCAACATGTAATTTCGCGTTCTTTACTGCCGGCTGTACCTGCACGCTTACTCTCAGCGACTGATGCACGAGGCAGGAAGGCCTCACTGAGTATCCACCTCTCTCAATTTACACCCATTCAAATAATAATTTGCCTTCTGTCATGGGAGTGTACTTTAAGAAAGGAGTTTGTCTCATTACATGGCTTCAGTGATGTCATGTTTGTAGGCGGAGCTGGGCTGTGGCTGGGAGGTTTTCTTTCACTTTGACATTTGGCTGCTGTGGACTCAGACAGAGAACAGAAATGTTTAGGCCTGTATCTCTCTATTTTCATTTTAAATATCTGATCCACTAAATAAAACCATTGATTATAGCTAGCAGCTGCTTTGGTAACTTAAAGGATATAGTTTGCATTCTGGAAGGAGTGAAATCTGCTGATGAGTAACACTGGGACTGCGGGTTCGAATCCCGGATCTGGGTCACTCTCCATGTGGAGTTTGCACATTCTCCCTGTGTTTGAGTGGTTATCACTCAAAATGGTGCAGGTTAGGTGGATTGGCCACATTAAATTGGTCCTTAATTGGAAAAAAAAATAATTGGATAGTCTAAATTTATAAAAAGAAATCTGTTGGTGAGATGGGAGGCAGGATGTTCCATCCACCGCGCCACACACCACCCCGCCGGGCCGCGAACCAGCCCACCGCACCACACTCCATCCCACCGCACCACACACCATCCCACCGCACCACGCTCCATCCCACCGCACCACACACCATCCCACCGCACCACACACCATCCCACCGCACCACGCTCCAACCCACCGCACCACACTCCATCCCACCGCACCACACACCATCCAACCGCACCACGCTCCATCCCACCGCACCACGCTCCATCCCACCGCACCACGCTCCATCCCACCGGGCCACGCTCCAACCCACCGCACCACACTCCAACCCACCGCACCACGCTCCAACCCACCGCACCACGCTCCATCCCACCGCACCACACACCACCCCGCCAGGCCACGCTCCAACCCACCGCGCCACACACAACCCCGCCAGGCCACGCTCCAACCCACCGCGCCACACACCATCCCACCGCACCATGCTCCATCCCACCGCCCCACGCTCCATCCCACCGCACCACGCTCCATCCCACCGCACCACGCTCCATCCCACCGCCCCACGCTCCATCCCACCGCACCACGCTCCATCCCACCGCACCATGCTCCATCCCACCGCACCACACACCATCTCACCGCACCACACACCATCCCACCGCACCACGCTCCATCCCACCGCACCACACACCATCCCACCACGCCACACACCACCCCGCCAGGCCACGCTCCAACCCACCGCGCCACACACAACCCCGCCAGGCCACGCTCCAACCCACCGCGCCACACACCATCCCACCGCGCCACACACCATCCCACCGCACCACACACCATCCCACCGCACCACACACCATCCCACCGCACCACGCTCCATCCCACCGCACCACACACCATCCCACCACGCCACACACCACCCCGCCAGGCCACGCTCCAACCCACCGCGCCACACACAACCCCGCCAGGCCACGCTCCAACCCACCGCGCCACACACCATCCCACCGCACCACGCTCCATCCCACCGCCCCACGCTCCATCCCACCGCACCACGCTCCATCCCACCGCACCACGCTCCATCCCACCGCCCCACGCTCCATCCCACCGCACCACGCTCCATCCCACCGCACCACGCTCCATCCCACCGCCCCACGCTCCATCCCACCGCACCACGCTCCATCCCACCGCACCACGCTCCATCCCACCGCACCACACACCATCTCACCGCACCACGCTCCATCCCACCGCACCACACACCATCCCACCGCACCACGCTCCATCCCACCGCACCACACACCATCCCACCACGCCACACACCACCCCGCCAGGCCACGCTCCAACCCACCGCGCCACACACAACCCCGCCAGGCCACGCTCCAACCCACCGCGCCACACACCATCCCACCGCGCCACACACCATCCCACCGCACCACACACCATCCCACCGCACCACACACCATCCCACCGCACCACGCTCCATCCCACCGCACCACACACCATCCCACCACGCCACACACCACCCCGCCAGGCCACGCTCCAACCCACCGCGCCACACACAACCCCGCCAGGCCACGCTCCAACCCACCGCGCCACACACCATCCCACCGCACCATGCTCCATCCCACCGCCCCACGCTCCATCCCACCGCACCACGCTCCATCCCACCGCACCACGCTCCATCCCACCGCCCCACGCTCCATCCCACCGCACCACGCTCCATCCCACCGCACCACGCTCCATCCCACCGCACCACGCTCCATCCCACCGCACCACGCTCCATCCCACCGTGCCACGCTCCATCCCACAGCACCACGCTCCATCCCACCGCACCACGCTCCATCCCACCGCACCACGCTCCATCCCACCGCACCACGCTCCATCCCACCGCACCACGCTCCATCCCACCGCACCACGCTCCATCCCACCGTACCACGCTCCATCCCACCGCACCACGCTCCATCCCACCGCACCACACTCCATCCCACCGCACCACGCTCCATCCCACTGCACCACACTCCATCCCACCGCACCACGCTCCATCCCACTGCATCACACTCCATCCCGCCGCCCCACGCTCCAACCCACCGCACCACGCTCCATCCCGCCGCCCCACGCTCCAACCCACCGCACCACGCTCCATCCCACTACACCACGCTCCATCCCACCGCACCACGCTCCATCCCACCGTGCCACGCTCCATCCCATCCTGCTACACTCCATCCCACCACACCACGCTCCATCCCGCCGCGCCACATTTCTGCCTCACCTCGCTGGCCGGATTTTCCGTTACGCCGGCTGGTCAATACGGTTTCCCATTGTGAGGAAGTTCCATGTCATCAGGAAACCCCTGGGCTGCCGGCAAAATGGAGCATCCCGCCATCGGAGAATCCCGTCCAGAATTGGAATCTCAGGGAAAGTCAGTCTCATTCAAGTGGGAATGCAGAATGCTGGGCCACGCTCTTGAAAAGGGTTTGTGGTTTATCGGATTTTGTGGGGTGTCTTTATGTTTGTAATTGATAAAACTTCTTGCTGTGTCTTTACATAAATATTAACTAAGTTTCTAGAATAAAGCTTATTTTGATTAAAGTGTCTAGGGAGACTGTTGAATCACACTTCAAGTGAAGGCTCTTCTGCTGATCCTAGCCAAATTCAACAAAAAGTTACAGGTCAGGTGAACTCCGTAATACTTTGGAGTTTTTAAAACCCTGGCCCATGATACTTCCTATTTTTGCGGCCAAAGTGGATAACCTCACATTTATCCACATTGTATTGCATCCACCATACACATGCTCACTCTCTCAGCCTGCCCAACCTCCGCTGAAGCATCTCTGCATCCACCATACACATGCTCACTCTCTCAGCCTGCCCAACTCCCGCTGAAGCATCTGTGCATCCACCATACACATGCTCACTCTCTCAGCCTGCCCAACTCCCGCTGAAGCATCTCTGCATCCACCATACACATGCTCACTCTCTCAGCCTGCCCAACTCCTGCTGAATCATCTCTGCATCCACCATACACATGCTCACTCTCTCAGCCTGCCCAACTCCCGCTGAAGCATCTCTGCATCCACCATACACATGCTCACTCTCTCAGCCTGCCCAACTCCCGCTGAAGCATCTCTGCATCCACCATACACATGCTCACTCTCTCAGCCTGCCCAACTCCCGCTGAAGCATCTCTGCATCCACCATACACATGCTCACTCTCTCAGCCTGCCCAACTCCCGCTGAAGCATCTCTGCATCCACCATACACATGCTCACTCTCTCAGCCTGCCCAACTCCTGCTGAATCATCTCTGCATCCACCATACACATGCTCACTCTCTCAGCCTGCCCAACTCCCGCTGAAGCATCTCTGCATCCACTTCACAGCTCACACTCTCATCCAACTTTGTACCAACTGCAAATCTGGAGATAATACATCTAGTTCCCTTGCCCAAATCATTAATATATAATGTGAACAGTTTGGGTCCTAACATAGATCCCTGTGGTATCCCACTATTCACTGCCTGCCAATTGGAAAAATAACCATTTATTCCGCTTTGTTTCCTGTCTGTTAACCAGCTTTCTATCCATCTCAAGACACTACCCATAATCCCATGTGCTTTCGCTTTACATACTAATCTGCTATGTGAGACCTTGTCGAAAGCCTTCTGAAAGTCTAAATAAACCACATCCACGGGTTCTCCCTGGTCAACTCTACTAGTTACATCTTCAAAGAATTCCAGTGGATTTGTCAAGCATGATTTCCCTTTCCAAAATCCATGCTGACTTTGTCTGATTATACCACTGCTTTCCAAATACTGTGCTATGAAATCCTTGATAATGGATCGAGCAACTCCCCTACTACTGACGTTGGGCTCACTGGTCTATAGTTCCCTGTTTTCTCTCTACTCCCTTTTGGAATAGCAGGGTTATATTAGCTACCCTCCAATCAGTAAGCACCATCCCAGATTCCAAAGAATTTTTGTAAATGACCATCAATGGATCTACTATTTCTAGGCCCTATCCTTAAGTACTCTAGGATGAAGATGATCAGGCCCTGAAGATTTATCTTCCTTCAATCCCTTTAATTTCCCCAAAACTATTTCTCCACTCATACCAGTTTCCTTCAGCCCCTCACTAAAACTTCTGTTTCTCTGAACTTCCCGTACATTATTCATGTCTTTCTTTGTGAAGACAGAAGCAAAGTATTAATTTAGTTCCTCAGCCATTTCTTTGTTCCCTGTTATGAATTCCCCCGTTTCTGTCTGTCAAGGGGCCTACATTAGTTTTTATCAATCTTTTTCTCTTTACAAACCAATAGAAACTTTTACAGTCAGCTTTCATGTTCCCCGCGAGTTTTCTTTCATATTGTATTTTCCCTTCTTAATCAATCCCTTGGTCTGCTCTTGCTGAATTTCACCTGTTCCCAATCCTCAGGTCTATTGCTTTTTTTTGCTAATTTGCAGGCCTCTGCTTTGTATCTAATACTATCTCTAATTTCCCTTGTGAGCCATGGTTTGGCCACAGTTCCCTTTCTACTCTTGCATCAAATAGGAATAAACAACCTTTGGAGTTCACCTATTCGTTCCTTGAATGCTGCCATTGCCTATCCACTGTCCTTCCTTTCAGTAATGATTCCCAGTCCGTCATAGCCAGCTCATGCCTCATACCTTCATAGTTACCTTTATCAAGATTCGGGACCCTCGTCTCAGAATCAATGACCTCGCTATCCACCATGATAAATAATTATTATGGTCGCTCATCCCCAAGAGTTCTCCCTCAACTAGATTGCCAACTAATCCTTTCTCATTACCCAACATCCAGTCCAAGATGGCCTTGTTCCCTGGTTGGCTTGTTCCTCATCATACTGGGTCCAGAAAATCATCCCGTACACACTCCAGAAATTCCTCCTCTATTGTACTGTGACTAATTTGACTCGCCCAATCTATACGCAGATTAAAGTCACCCATAGTCACAGACGTTCCTTTATCACTGCATCTCTGATTTCCTGTCTAATGTTATTCCCAACATTACCACTGCAGTTTGGTGATCTGTATACTACCCCTACAAATGGTTTTTGCCCTTTAATGCTTCTCAACTCCACCCAGACAGATTCCACATCATCTTTCCTCAATATTGTATCAATATCTTCTTCAATCAACAATACAACTCCACCTCCTTTTCCTGTCTGTCGGTCCTTCCCAAAATACTGAATAGCGCTCGATATTTAGCTCCCATTCTTGATCGCCATGGAGTCATGTCTCCATAATCCCAACTATATCACACCTATTTACATCTATCTGCGCGACTAATTCATCCATTTTATTTTGAATGCTCTGAGCTTTCAGGTAACAAACCCTTTTAAAGTTCCTTGTCCCGTCCCTACTATTTGGTGACAGTGTCATTATCTGATACAGGCTCTTGGTTTCTCTGCCGAATCCGGTTAGTGTTTACGGCAGGATGCAATTCTTGTCGGGTTTGCCCTCTGCAGGGCCATTGAGATACCCACGGGCGTGGGATCCTCCTGTGCTATCTGTTTAAAGGCTCGACGCAGGCAGTTTTTGTGATCTGGCATTTTGCAATTCTCTGAAATAATTTGCCACCTTCTTATTTTTTTCTTTCAGTTGCGAATCAACTTTCCCCAATTTTATTCAGCACTTTCTCGGCCCTCCTCCTTCATTCTCCCCTGGCAGAAGCTTTACTGACACATTGGACAAATAAAATCCAATGTTTCGCATTTTTCAAAATGCACAGATTGCTCCCTGTTTGCAAACGGGCTAATCCTTTTCGATGCTCAGGCTTCAATTGTGTTTTACATTAATGTAGCACATTTCTTTCAAAGATGATTGCGGTTGTATTTATTTTTCACTGTTCAGAGACTATTTTATTATTCAAAGGATCTGGCAACCATTTCAATAAGTGAGCTCCAGTCCTTACAATTTAAAATCAGTGTTCTTCATTTTCTGTCTTGTAGAGTAGAATTGCCTTGTCTAACATTTAACCCTGATGGAGGTAAATTATGCATGAGAATTTAGAAATAGTTATCATTAAACCTTCACATGATTCAATTGTGGAAAATATCACACACTAAACTAGACTGTCACTCGCTGAAACAATTACTTCAATTTATCTGCAATTTAAAAATCAAGGAGCAATACGAGATCAGCGTTGAACATTGCAAGACAATGTGGGTGATCTTTCCAATCTACATCTTTAAACCAGTTCTAAATGGTTGCAAACCCTGCCTGAAAAGCTAAATGCTGATAGCACTCAATTCTCCACCGTCAATTCATTCCCATAATTATTCATAGCATCAACACAGGATTCGAGGGCAGCACGGTGGCTCAGTGGGTCAGCACTGCTGCCTCACGGCGCCGAGGTCCCAGGTTTGATCCCGGCTCTGGGTCACTGTCCGTGTGGAGTTTGCACATTCTTCCTGTGTCTACGTGGGTTTCACCCCCACAACCCAAAGATGTGCAGGGTAGGTTGATTGAAAACGCTAAATTGCCTCATAATTGGAAAAAAATGAATTGGGTACTCTAAATTTATTTTTTTTAAAACACAGGATTCGGAGACATGTCCAGGAAGTACATTTGTGGGAGAAGAATTGTATGTCGACCAAACATAGCAATAAAAGTAAATATTCTTTTAGGACATGCTAAAAATTCAACAAACTGTTCGGGCCCCACAAAAGCGATCTCAATCCATAACCTATGACTGTATCAAAGCTGAAGGGACAAGAGTTTGTGAGTTTTCTCTGCATGTTTTCACAGGATGCGGGCATTGCTGGCTAGGACAGCATTTATTGCCCATTGCTAACTGCCCTTGAGAAGGTGGTGAGTTGCCTTCTTGAACTGCTGCAGTCCATGTGTAGGAACACACACAGTGTTGTGAGGGAAGGAGAGCCAGGACCAGTGAATGAATGGTGATATTATTCCAGGATAGTGTGTGACTTGGAGGAGAATTTCCTTGTTGTGGTGTTTACATGTCTCTTCTGTCCTTATCCTTCTAGGTGGCAGAAGTCGCGGGTTTGGAAAGTGCTGCCAAAGGAGCCTTGATGAGTTGTTGCAGTGTATCTAGTTAATGGAACACACTGCTGTTACAGTGCATTGGCGATAGAGGGAGTGAATGTTGTCCTGGATAGAGGGAGTGAACCTTGTCCTGGATAGAGGGAGTGAACCTTGTCCTGGATAGAGGGAGTGAACCTTGTCCTGGATAGAGGGAGTGAACCTTGTCCTGGATGACATTGAGCTTCTTGATTGTTGTTGGGAGCGCATTCACCTTTCTGTCGCCTTTTCACACATTCATCAGGATGTGACAAATTCTCTCTGCTATTTGCTTTCATACTCTACCGTGGAGTCCATCAGCCATCAGTTCTTTCAGTGTCCTTATTACTTCTTTATGGACATTTTTTATATCTGGCAGCTTCTCCTTCTCCTTCTAAAGTTTAATCTTTTAAATAAAAAGTCATCTCTTTCCAGAAATGCACAGAATTCATTTCGGATTTCTCCCATCTTTTGTTGTGTTTCTCTAGGATGGTGATGATCTCACTGTCGACTCTTTCACTGAATCCTCCAAATATGTTCAGAGAAATTGTTCACATTCTGCTTTTGTATTTGCTGCAATTCTTATCCATTCTTCACTTAGTTTCTCCAAACCAACCATTAAGAACCACTTTTCCTGTCATGACTTTAATCTCAGTGATGGTTGTATTCTTGTTTCTCTCTTGTTCCTCGACTAATCTCATGCTGCGCACATTGCTCTGGCCGTCTGCACAGACTAGCCTCGAGAAATGATTTAAAAAATATTTCTCAATTTATCACTGTTTCTCCACTTTTTGACCTGTTTCACCTAATTTCTGCATCGATACAGTGAAGTTGAGAGAGAAAAGCAGATGCATAATCAAGCGATAATGAATATTGAACCACCACAGATATCAGAATGGTCGACCAAGACCTCTGCCAAAGGGTTGGGATTTAGGGAGGGGCTCACAGAAGGAAAAGACATGGTGCTGGATTCTCCGCCCCGCAGCGCCACATTTTTGTTTCAGCACGCCAGCGGGATGCTCCGTTATGCCGGCTGGTCAATGGGGTTTCCCATTGTGGGGCAGCCCAACGCTGTGAGGAAACCCCCAGGCTGATGGCAAAATGGAGCATCCCACCAGCTAAGAATCCAGCCCAGTATGCAAGGTGGAAAGAGTTAAGGACCAGATGAATGAAGAACAGCTGTCAGATGTAGCGGAGGGCAGAGTTCCAGTGAGATCAGTTGGTTCACAGTTTGACGAGCATCTGGGAGGATGGGCTGAAAAATCCACAGAAGTTGAACTGGGTGTCGTCTGTCACTTGGTTTCAGAGTGTCGTGCATTTGACCACATGTCACCTGTTGGTTTACATGGATTGCATACTTACTGAGAACATTAGAGTATAAATATATAATCTGCTGCTTGTGTTAGATTTAAAGATCCGTGTGCATCTGCGAAGATATAGGTGGGGTAAAGGAGTATAATGTTATAGTCTAGCTTTTCACGTTTGATTACTGTTTGAGTCTTCAGTTAAACGTTAATTGTCAGACCTGTAACTTTTTTCATCCATGCTTCTAAATAAAAAAAGAAAGTTATTGAGCCATGTTTCCAATCTGCGATCTAACTGTCCAGTAGTAACATCAGCTGGGATCAGACCATTCGTGGAGTAAAGGGTAAACATCAGGAATATCTGATATTGATGTCATTATTGATGTAACTGATGCAAAGTCACATGATTAAGTCGCTGTGATCTGGCAGGAAACAGGAGCCCAGCCTTGTGTGGAGATATTGCATATAGATCTGTAAATAAACAATATTTTTGTTTAGGATTTACAGACTAACATAACTTTCTTATGGAAATAGGCAAACCCTAAAGAAAACCCATATGGACGCCAGACTCCAAACAAAACATGGTGGCAGCGAAGAGAATGTAAGAGATCCCGAAAAATTCCAAACAAGACTGCAGATCTGAAAGGGAAAAATTCCTTGGAAAATGTATAAAATTCTTCCAGGCAAGGTGCCGACAGGATGTTTTCCTTTGTTGGGGAATCCAGAACAAAACAGCAGTCTCAGGATACGGGACAGACCATTTAGGAGTGAGACGAAGAAAGGTTTCTTCACTCGTAGGGTCGTGAACCTGTGGAATTCTGACCATGGAAAGCTGTGGAAGCCAATCATTGAATCCATTCAAGAATGAGACAGATTTGTTTTTGATTTTAATAGTATCGAGGTGCATTGGGACAAAGTTGGGATATGGCACTGGGATCAAGCGCAGCCATGATTATATTGAATGATGGAGGAAGCTCGGAGGGCTGACAAGCCTACTGCTGCTCTACTCCCGCTGCTAGCTTTTATGTTTCTGTGAAAAGAATTGAAGCTCTGCCTGAAAGCGACTATCCTGGACGCAGCACGGTGTCACAGTGGTTAGCATTGCTGCCTCATAGCACAGCAGACCATGTTCGATTCCGGTCTTGGGTCACTGTCTGTGTGGAGTTTGCACATTCGCCCTGTATCTACATGGGTTTCTTTCGGTTGGTCCGATTTCCTCCCATAGTCCAAAAATGTGCAGGATAGGTCGATTGGCCATGCTAAAAAATTGTCCCATAGTGTCCAAAGATGTGCAGGTTAGACGGGGTTACAGAGATAGGGCGGGGGAGTGGACCTAGGTGGGGTACTCTTTGGAAGGTCGGTGCAGACTTGATGGGCCAAATGGCCTCCTTCTGCACTGTAGGGATTCTATGGAGCAGATCCAAGCAGACACACAGAACCAGAGTCCACCCAGCAATGAGTATAATTATATAAGGACAAGCATGGAGTCTACATTGCACTGTCCAACGTGTTAAAGGCTTGCAATAGGCTCAGTACTGGGGTAAGAGATTTGCTGGATGCAGCCCAGCTTCAGGTTTGCATCAGAAGGATCAGGCCAGTATTTTACTCAATGCCGTATTCGTCACATCAGACAATGTAATAGCGACCCAGAGAGTCAATGAGGCTTCAAACTCCTCAGGTGAAGTCTCCCAGGCATTTGACAAATACTTCAGTGTTCGAAAAAAAATCCAATTGAGCAATCTAATTTGAATAAGGGAAAACAAATACTGGGTGATGGGCAGCATGGTGGCGTAGTGGTTAGCATTGCTGCCTCACGGCGCTGAGGTCCCAGGTTCGATCCCGGCTCTGGGTCACTGACCGGGTGGAGTTTGCACATTCTCCCTTTGTCTGCCTGGGTTTTGCCCCCACAACCCACAGATGTGCAGGGTAGGTGGATTGGCCATGCTAAATTGCCCCTTAATTGGAAAAAACAATGGATTGGGTGCACTAAATTAACAAAAAAACAAATACGGGGTGAATGTGTGGATTCATTCCTAAATGACCTGTACAGACTTACCGGGAATTGTGATTATGACATGTTCAGAGATGAATTAGTATGCAATTATTTGGTACAGGGAACTGAGAGGAAATCCTATCAGATGTTTTGTAAATGAGGGGAAATTTAACTCTCACAAAGGCAGTAGAAATAGTGTGACAGACAGAGTTCTGGCAGCAAAATAGGCTATTAGTTTGTAGGGAGAGCGATGTCCCCTGGAAAAAAAATGAATGAAGCCATTCAACGCGTTGCACAGAAAAGAGAATGTGCTGTGAAGCAAAAGCCCAAAAAATCAGCAAAAGAACACGCCGACCGTCATTTTTAGATACGCTTGGTGTGGTGAGAAAATCTGCACAAGCGGGAGAATGGTCCCCAGGAGGAACTGAGTGTCAGAAATGTGAGAAATTAGGACATTTTAAAATCACCAATGATCTAAAATACAGGCAGCTGGCAGGCAGTAGAAGAAATTAACATATCCAGCCAGATTCAAGAAGTGGAAGAGCCACAAATAACCTTCCTCAGAGGAACAGGAATAATTAATTGCTCGAACATTAACTTAGAGGTTGATGGTCATCCCACAGAATTCAACCTAGATACTGGGGCAGGTGTTTCAGTTTTATCTGGTGATGTAAAGTGCCTTAAAACTATTGTGTTACAGTCATCCTCCATCCAGTTGCAAAGTCTAGTAGGGACTACACTTAAATCAATCAGTCAACACTTGGTGATATTAAGATATAAGAATAAATAAGTTATTGAACCACTGTCTGTTATACAGAACGAGGAGTCATCAATCCTGTTGAAACCATGAATGAGCAACCTAGTAAAATATTCAGAAATGAATTTCCATCCTTATTTTCATGTTTAGAAAAGCTGAAGACAGAATATGATGTAACCCAGGTGCTGAGCCTCTGGGGGATGATTCTCTGGCTGCATTGCTCCCGTCGCAAATCCCACTATGTCAGGGATAGCAGGATTGGCCTGGAATGGGATTTATGCTGGGCGCAAATCTGTTTCCCACTTTCCCAGCCTGCTGCAGCTCAGGATTTTGACCAGATAGGGCCATTCAGCTCCCCCCCCCCCCCCCCCCCCCCCACCCCAGCCCCATAACCCTAAAGCCCCAATTAATTTTTGGACACTAAGGGTTAATTTATCATGGCCAATCCAACTAAGCTGCATATCTTTGGAATGTGGGAGGAAACCGGAGCACCTGGAGGAAATCCACTCAATTTTTAAAAAATAATAATAATTTACGAAATGGGGGTGTCTCTGGATAACATTTATTGCCCATCCCTAGGTACACCCACTGTGCTGTTAGTGAGGGAGTTCCAGCATGTTGCCCCAGCGACAGTGGAAGAACGACGATATATTTCCAAGCCAGAGTGGTGAGTGACTTGAGGGGAACTGCTGCCCTTGTCCTTCTAGATGGTAGTGGTCGTGGGTTTGGAAGGTGCTGCCTAAGGAGCCTTGGTGAGTTCCTGCAGTGCATCTTGTAGATGATACGCAAACATAGGGAAGAAGTGCAAACTCCATACAGAAAATCACCCAAGTTTGGAATCAAACCCAGGACTCTGGCACTGTTGGGCAGCAGTGCTAACCACTGTGCCACCTTTCATATTGTGGAACAGGCAAACAGGAAACTCTCAAGAAACCCCATCAGCATCCCGAACTCAAGATGAAACAGAACACAGGACATTCTGCTTTGCATGTTGTTATTCAGTACCAGATGATGCCTTTACTAGGGAAGCTGATATCACCTTGGGTCAGCTACAGCCACCTACAGCCACTTCCCTGCTGTACTCTGTTCTGCACCATCTGTACTTGTGACATAACTGCACAATCAATCCCTATCAGAGCAAACGTAGTTCAACTAGAAACTGCAATTAAGACTCGTATTTATCTCAATTTTTATCTTAGATTTCAGAGATTACAAAACTCTTCACACGTGAGGATAATGGTTGCACCAATGACTTCTCCCCAATCCTGAAGAATATGGCAAAAAATTGGGGAATTTTGAACATTGATGAATTACACCGAAAACCATTTCCAATCATGTTTTCTGTGATTTAACTCACTGGGGCCAGGCTCTGTGCACAAACTGATCACACCTCCAGATTCAAACTCAGACCTTCCAACTGCTGTGAACAAATCTTCGAATTGTCCTCATTTTTACAGAGTCACAGGCGGCAAGAAACACATTCTAAAAGCTTTTCATATCAAAAATATTTATTTTACCATCAAAATGATGACACCAATTACAGAAATGAAACTGCTGAATGGCTATGTTATTCAATGCTTTCTTTCAGATAGTAACCTTTATATGCATATCAATAATCTGATACATGGAATGTGGCGTGCAGAACATATTTGGGAGAAAGAAGTGATTTTGAAGCACACATTCCCAAAGCTCGGCCTATTACATAAGAGCATAAGAACTAGGAGCAGAAGTAGACCGTCCGGCCCTTTGAGCCTGCTCCGCCATTCTATAAGATCATGGCTGATCTATTCATGGTCTCAGAACCACTTACCCGCATTCTCACCATATCCCGTAATTCCTTTATTTTTCAAAAAAAACATCTACCCTATCTTTAAATATATTCAATGAAGTAGCGGCTACTACTCCTTTCGGTAGGGAATTCCATACTTTAATCACCCTCTGAGTGAAGAAGTTCCTCCTTGATTCAGTCCTAAATCTGTTCCCCCTAATCTTGAGGCTATGCCCTCTTGTCCTACTTTCACCTACCAGTGGAAACATCCTTTCTACTTCTATCTTATCCATTCCCTTCAAAATTTTATATGTTTCTATTAAATCCCCCCCTCAACCTTCTGAATTCCAGTGAATATAATCCCAATCTACTCAGCCTCTCCTCATACGATAACCCCCTCAACTCCGGAATCAGCCTAGTGAACCTCCTCTGCACCCCCTCTAGTGCTAGCAGATCCTTTCTCAAGTGTGGAGACCAAACTGCACACAGTACTCCAGGTGTGGCCTCACCAGCACCTTGTACAACTACAACATTACCTCTCTACTTTTAAACTAAATCCCCTTCGCAATGAAGGACAAAATTCCATTTGCCTTCCTAATTACATGTTGCACCTGCAGACCAACCTTCTTTGACTCATGCACAAGTACACCCAGGTCCCTCTGCATAGCAGCATGCTGCAGCATTTTACCATTTAAGTAATAATCCGTTCTATTGTTACTCCTACCAAAATGCACGACTTCACACTTATTGACATTATACGCCATCTGCCAGACCTTTGCCCACTCACTCAATGTGTCAATGTTCCTCTGTAAGGTTTTACAGTCCTCAGTACATTTTGCTCTGCCACACACCTTCGTGTCATCTGCAAACTTGGATATCTTACACGTAGTTCCCAACTCCAAGTCATCTATATAAATTGTAAATAATTGTGGTCCCAAAACTGATCCCTGAGGCCCGCCACTCGTCACTGATTTCCAGCCAGAAAAGCACTCATTTATTCCCACTCTTTGTTTCCTGGTAGACAACCAATCCTCTATCCATGCTTGTACTCTACCCTTAACACCATGCATCCTTATCTTATGCAGCAGCCTCTTGTGCGGTATCTTGTCAAAGGCCTTTTGGAAATCTAGGTACACCGCATCCACTGGGTCCCCTTTGTCTACCTTGCTCGAAATGTCTTCATAGAATTCCAAGAGATTCGTCAAGCATGACGTGCCCTTCATGAATCCATGCTGCGTCCGTTCAATGGGACAATTTCTATCGAGGTGCCCTCCTACCTCTTTCTTGATAATAGACTCAAGCATCTTCCCCACGACAGAGGTTAAGCTAACCGGTCTATAATTCCCCATCTTTTGTCTACTTCCCTTTTTAAGCAGTGGCATCACATTTGCTGTTTTCCAATCCTCTGGAACTGCGCCAGTGTTCAGCGAATTTTGGAAAATTACCGCCAGTGCATCTGCTATTACTCCAGCCATCTCTTTCTGTACCCTGGGATGCATTCCATCAGGGCCAGGAGACTTATCTATCCTGAGCTCCATTAGCTTGCCCAACACTTGCTCTTTCATGATAGTAACGGTTTCCAGATCCTCACCTACCTTCTTCTCTCGGTCAATTGCTGGCATGTTATTAGTGTCCTCCACTGTGAAGACCGATACAAAATATTTGTTCAATGTCTCCGCCATTTCATCATATCCCATAACTAAATGACCACTCTCATCCTCTAACGGACCAATGTTTACTTTAGCCACTCTTTTTAGTTTTATATAATTATAAAAACTTTTGCTATCTGTCCTTATATTCTGTGCCAGTTTTTTTTCGTGTTGTATCTTACTTTTCTTTCTGGCTCTTTTCGTGACTTTCTGCTGAACTTTAAAGTTTTCCCAATCTTCTAGTTTCCCGCTGATCTTGGCCACTTTGTAAGCCTTCTCTTTCAATTTGACAGCCTCATGTATCTCCTTAGACACCCATGGTAGATTACCTCTTTTCTTACAATTCTTCCTTCTCACTGGAATATACTTTTGTTGAGCACTATGAAAGATTTATTTGAAAGTACTCCACTGCTCCTCAACTGTCCTACCATAAAATATTTGTTTCCAGTCTACTTTAGCGAGGTCCTTCCTCATTCTATCGTAGTCCCCTTTGTTCAAGCATTGGTATTGGATTACAAATTCTTGATCACTCTCTTTAATCAACCCTTTTTTGGTATTAATTTCAAGTTGCATTCGGGCCTCCAGAAGCTCACATATTATTGATCGAGATAGTCATTGGTGTGTGGCACCAGGGGAAAGAGGACCCCTGTACTCCCCAACCCCAGGTACTGATCCGAGAGTGTGACCCAGGAAGGTCCATGTGTCCAGCAGCACTGTGTCATCCATGAAGACCAGCTCGGCGTGTAGATAGAGGAGGGAACGGGTCTGCCCTGGCAGTGTGGTGAACAGCGCATCAGGTACAGCGCAGCACTGGGGCAGAAAGTTGTTGCACTTACCCTGAAGTCTCTTGTGAACTGAGGACCACCTTGTGCACACCACACTTTAACAATCAGGTTTGAGAGAGATGTAATTTCCCGCTGGCATGACACACAATTGAAAGACTGGGCAGGTTGCCAACAGGCTGCTGGTTTAATGAGCATTCATGAGATGTAAATCATGTTCATGTCACTAGGTAGCGGGAAGATCGACTCGCCATTAACCTGCCATTGGGAGAATTCCAACGCGATTTTATACTGGTAGGGTCCTGACATTTTGGTTCCTGTTCCATTCTCTGCTCCTGCCCAGCAACAAATCCGCCATGGTGGGGTTGGGACAATTCCGGCCTTTGTGTTCAAAGGGATAGAAACGGTTAGAAGGAACTTGCTTCGTTTGAGTTGCTTGTCATGTCTTGAGGTCAGATATAACATGGAGGGTGACTTGTCCTTGTCAATAAGAAACTTGCCAGTCTATTCATTTCGAAACCACGACAAGGGACAGTCAAACACAAAGTGCAGTCCCAAGACTTTAACGATTTTTTAAAGGGAACAGAATTTGAAACTTTAAGCTTTGACTTTGAAGTCTCACCATTTCAGAAACTCTTCCAAGCAAGTTCAATCAATAGATTGAATGGAGGGAACAGAATAGTTTAAAAACAGTTGGACTGAATTAATGTCAATACACATTTAAAGTGGGACCAGGTTTCATCAACAAGGTTAAGAAATTGTACCTGTTGTTACCAGAATGGTAATAGCAAACATTCTGGAGCAAACTCACATTCAGAAACCCTACACCATCATTGGCAGGACACAGCTGCTGAGGAGGGTATTAGAAACGCAATAATCTTATCAAGTTTATCATCACTGCTCACTTGCTTTGAATACAAAACTTCAACATCGTCACACCCCAGCAATCCTTTCTTAATCCTTCCCTTCCCCATTGCACATCACAACACTGTGCCACATCCCCCCCCCACTGCCCATCACAACACTGTGCCACATTCCCCCCCCCCCCCCCACTGCCCATCACAACACTGTGCCACATTTCCCTCCCCCACTGCCCATCACAACACTTCCACATTTCATTCTGCTCAATACAAGCTAACACAAGAAACATTTTAGTTTTTATCTGGTGGGCACTGAAGTAAACGTCCCTTTTGCAGTGAGCTCTGTCGCTTCTCCTCTGGCACACACTTTCTGCAGCTTCATTCTAAGAAGCCAATTACCCCAGCTGCATCTCACACCTTCACAATCCTTTCGAAAGACACAACTAACAACAACAGTATTTATATAGCACCTTTAATAAAGAACAACATCCAAAGGCACTTCACAGGAGTATGATCAAAATGCCAAACCGTCTAGGGAGATACTGGGGGCAGACTTCTCTCATCTGGGACTAAGTCCCTTGGTGAGGACCGGCAGCGATTCCCTCTGCGGAAGCCAATGGAAACCCAGCATCATTGATTTGCCTTCGGGGGGGTTTGCGCTGTCTTCTGTGGCAGGGCGGGATTGATGACGCAAGCCCTGTCATCATGTCTGGGTGCCATATATTTTAAAAATATTTTTATTGAAGTTTTTCCATTTTAACAAATAATGAGGCATTCAGAAAATCATGATATAGACCACTTGGAGGAGGGCAACGATCTCCCCCCTCAAACTGCAGAAAGGCTTCAACAACAGCACACAGACTCCAACAAATTGGACAAGGATTAACTGATCATACCCAGGCCATGCCACCATGCACCCCCCCCCCCCCCCCCCCCCCCCCCCCACAACCACCACCACCAACAACGGCAGAGATGTCAACCTCAAGGAAGAATCACAAGGAAGCCAGACCACTCTGGGATAGATTTGCTGTCCGAGCTTTTGTTGGAGATAAACACAGACTAGTATGAAAGTAACGAAACTGCAAGTTAAAAACCTGATACAACTAGCTCTAACTGGGATTTTCCTCAATACCAGTGAGGACTTGCCTAAACCTCCCACCCACCACACCAACCATCTACCCACCATGACTGTACTAATCTTCTTGATAAATGAGGTAAGGGGTGTCAGATTACAGCACAGACCACATGTCACATTACCCACCCAGTATGGTTTTTGCCAAAACAGGATAACAGGTGACCCTTGCCCTCCTGCTCAAATAGCACACACCCTTGTCAGGAGAAATTACAATAAACAGCATAATCACAAGGGAATAAGGTCCAGAATTATTGATGAACCGCAGGTAATAACACCATCAAATTGGTTTGTAAGGCCAAACCCATCACAGGGTCATCAAGAAACCTTTCGGAAGGCTAAATATTTCCATCGAATGAAACCCCTTCACCTCCACCATGGCATTGCCCGGACGCCCAGGCAGTAAGGAACCTAGGGCCTGTCCAAGGGGAAGGACGCAACATGACCAATCATCTCCAAAACTTAACGACAAACATCAACAACAGGGCAACATACGATCAGTGGTTGGGGCCTTGACCAACCCCAGACCTCTCAGACCGGGTACAATGCGCTCCATCAAAGCTGAAAAGGCCAGCCTTCAAACCGAGATAGGGAAGGCCAAGCAGCCAGTTCTCAGAATCAACTCCTCGCCAGAGCCCGGGCACCAAACACTCCTGGTCTGCTCCCTACTGCCCAGGTTGGGCAGGATAGACGACATCGGGCCGATGGGAAGTCCCCTGCAGGTAAATTGCTCCTTCAAATACTAGGGGCTGAATTCTCTGCCATCGGGACTCTCCATATTGCCGGCAGACTGGGGGTTTCCAGGCGGTGTGGAGCTGCCTCACAGTGGGAAACCCCATTGACCAGCCAGCAAAACGGAGAATCCCGACGGCATGCTGAATCAGAAAACGGAGAAACCCACCCCAGAATTCTCTTCCGTGTTTCCACCATTCCCTCCAGGATATTGATGTGCAGGTTAGGTGGATTGGATAGTTCTAAATTGCCCTTAGTGTCCAAAAAGGTTAGGTGGGGTTACTGGGCTCTGGATAAAGGGAATAAAGGGGATAGGGTGGAGCCGTGGGGCTTAAGTAGGTTGCTCTTTAAAAGAGCCGGTGCAGAGTTGATGGGCTGAATGGCCTGCTTCTGCACAGTAAATTCTATGAAATCTATGACGTACTGCGAGACATATATTCCAAAAATATGTAATTATGAGAGATGCATTAGGATAAAATAAAGGTTTAAAGGACAAGTTGTGCCAGAGCTCACGGAAACACAGCGGCTCCTGCGCTCACATCACGTGGTCTCCCTGGGTGCCATAGTCTAAAAGCACCTGGACATCCCAATGTCAGGCTGTAGCACAGTGGATAGCACTGTGGCTTCACAGCTCCAGGGTCCCAGGTTCTATTCCCGGCTGGGTCACTGTATGTGCGGAGTCTGCACGTTCTCCCTGTGTCTGCGTGGGTTTCCTCCGGGTGCTCCGGTTTCCTCCCGCAGTTCAAAGACATGCAGGTTAGGTGGATTGGCCATGATAAATTGCCCTTAATGACCAAAACGGTGAGGAGGGGTTATTGGGTTACGGGGATAGGGTGGAGGTGAGGGCTTAAAGTGGGTCGGTGCAGACTTGATGGGCTGAATGGCCTCCTTCTGCACTGTATGTTCTATGTTCTAAAACCAGAAGATGTCTGCAAGGTAATTCATCGGCCCTGATCTGAAGTTCAGTAGTGTCTATCTAGTCATATCTGTGGTCCATGCCAAGGTGAGCAGGAATGTACTTTTCCCACCTGATGTGAGGAGGAGGGCAAACAGGGAGATCAATGCTACATGGGTGCAGGTGGCTGATGCCCATGGGGTTCATAAGAGGTTGGTGACAAAGTCCTGGGAGAGGATGAATGACCGTATTTGCTCCGTCGGGGTAATTTTCATCCATGGTCGCAGATCCCACAAAGCCTTTGGAATGTCAGAGTCTATGAAGCAGGGGAGCAGGGGCAGCGGAATGTCCTGCCTCACAGCCCCATTGCCGTGTATCTACACTGCGGTGGAGTGTCCGCTGTGCCTCCTTCACCCTTCAGCAGACATGGGGCACTGTGTGGAATCGGGGGGGGGGGGGGGGGGGGGGGGGGGGGGGGGGGGACTGGCGTGGCGCAGGGGGAATGGGCAGCATCTCAAATTACATGCATGCCAGAGTCTTCCCCTTGTATGTGGATGTGTTCAGCTCTCTGCAGAGAGCTGGTCCATCATCCTTTTGCCCAATTCACTCCAGCAATGAGCTGTCACACACAACTGGACTAGCTTCCACGGGGAGGAACGAGGAGTGAACCAAATTCCAGTGTTCCAACCGTTATATCCTGTGATGTGGAGATGCCGGCGTTGGACTGGGGTGAGCACAGTAAGAAGTCTGACAACACCAGGTTAAAGTCCAACAGGTTTGTTTCAAACACGAGCTTTCGGAGCGCAGCTCCTTCCTCAGGTGAAACCACTGTAACCACTCAAACATGCTCTCTTCATGAAGCAGGATAAGATGAGCAGCTAATGCAGCCCCACTATTTAAAAAGGGGAGAGAAAACAGAAAATTATAGACCCGTCAGCCTGCTGAGGAAAATGTCCAGTTCATTACAAAAAATTTTAACACTTAGAAAATAGTGGCATAATCTGACAGAGTCAGCATGGATTTACGAAAGGAAAATAATGCTTGACAAATCTACTGGAATTCTTCGGGGCTGTCACCAGTGGAGTTGATGAGGGGGAGCCAGTGTATGTGGTATATTTGGATTTTCAGAAGGCTTTTGACAAAATCCCACATAAGCGATCAGTGTGTAAAATTAAAGCACATGGAATTAGGGGAAGTGTATTGAGGTGGATAGAAAACTGGCCAGCAGACAGGAAACAAAGCATAGGACAAAACGGGCCTTTTTTGGAATGGCAGGCAGTAACCAGTGGGGTACCACAGGGACTGGTGCTGGGACCCCAGATATTCACAACATATATTAATGATTTAGATGAGGGAACAAAATGTAATATCTCCAAATTTGCAGATGACACCAAGTTGGGTGGGAGGGTGAGCTGTGAGGAGGCTGCAGAGATCATTCACTGTGATTTAGACAATCTGAGTGAGTGGGTAAATGAATGGCAGATGCAGTATAATCTGGATAAATATGAGGTTTCCACTTTGGTACCAAAAACAGGAAGGCAGATTATTATCTGAATGGCAATAGATTGAGAAGAGGAACGTACAAAGGGACTTGAGTGTCCTTGCATTAAAGTAGACATGCAGGTGCAGCAGGTGGTCAAGAAAACAAACAATATGTTGGTCTTCATTGCGAGAGGATTTGAGTACAGGAGTAGGGATGTCTTGCTGAAATTATACAGGTCCTTGTTAAGGTCATATCTGGAATATTGTGTGCAATGTTGTCTCCTTGTTTGAGGAAAGATATTTTAGCTGTAGAGGGAGTGCAGTGAAGGTTTACCAGACTAATTGGGATGGCGGGACTGATGTATGAGGAGAGATTGAGTCGGTTAGGATTGCATTCGCTGGAGGTTAGAAGAATGAGGATGGATCGCACAGAGACTTATAAAATTCTAACATGTCTACACAAGCTAGATGCAGGAAGGATGTACCCGATGGTGGGTATGTCCTGAACCAGGGGGCACAGTCTGAGGATACGGGGTAAACCATTTCACACTGAGATAAGGAGACATTTCTTCACCCAGTGAGTGGTATGTCAGTGCAATCTTAATATGAGAAGAGGGCATCTGAGCTCTTGGGAGTGGAGCAGGATCGAGCCACTGAAGATGGGAAGTTTGGCCTTGGGTATGTACCTGGCAAAGATTCATCCATTCAATACAAACCTGAGGATCAAATGTGCCTCCATGTTGGAGGCAGTTGATGCCATCATGCATTCTTCTATCTCACTTACAGGAGGGCCATGGAGGCACCCTAGTCCCTCTCATGTTGCCACTGCATGAACTCACCCATGGCAACGGCAATAGTCTCTGTGCATCTCCTGCAGAAACTTGACGTGTTCGACCAGGGTTCCCATGGCAACCTCCAGCCTCCCCATGGGGACCCCGAGACGTGCACATGTGGACATCACTTCATCAGAGAGCAGGTGGATGGACTCCCGCGACGTGCATGCCACTCTGTCGAGGGTTTCCAACAGCTCTTCCTGATGTTGCTCTGCCTCTAACTGACTCCACCATGAGTTGGAAGGCTGGTTCCAGAGGCTCATCATCGGACTGGGGCCTCACACGTTCCTCTTGCCCCGAGAAACAGGGAGCTTGGCTGAACCTGCCTCCTCCTGTTGTTGACATGTGCCCATGTGGTGATCACCAGATTGTGAGCACCTTCTTGAATTAACATTAAACCGACCGAGATGTGTGTACCTGAGATGGTGGTGGGTGCCAGTCAGCACTGTTCTGGAGCAGCAGCTGGACACCGCTGGCTCATCCACTCCGGCCTTCTGAGTTTTCTTCTGTTCCCCCCGAATCCCCTCAACCTGTGACCCCTTCAACCTTGACCTTTGGCATCACAGAGGAGCAGCTGACCCACAGTTGGAAAGCCAAAGTCAGCCAGGGCCCTGCAGGCCTCGGCTATCAGAGGACGGTCACTAAAGTCAGCAAAAGCACCAAGGCTGACACCCCACCGGCTGTCTCCAGCCCCTGCGGGATTCTGGGAAGCACCAAGGCTGACACCCCACCGGCTGCCTCCAGCCCCTGCGGGATTCTGGGAAGCACCAAGGCTGACACCCCACCGGCTGCCTCCAGCCCCTGCGGGATTCTGGGAAGCACCAAGGCTGACACCCCACCGGCTGTCTCCAGCCCCTGCGGGATTCTGGGAAGCACCAAGGCTGACACCCCACCGGCTGCCTCCAGCCCGCTGCGGGATTCTGGGAAGCACCAAGAGTGTGGCATTGGTGAAGACTGTCATTTAAATACTGAAATACTGAAAATATATTTCCTGCCACTTAATAATGTCCAGTGCTGTCTTTCAGAATCATTATTATAAACTATGCGAGACCTCCCATCGCCCCTCCCATCCCCCCCTCCCATCCTCCCCTCCCATCCCCCCGTCTACCCCCAACACTCACAGTTCGGTTGCACTTAGCTGCCTCACAAGTAATTCTAGAGGGAGACTTGGCTGTAGAATGGCCTTGCACAGCCGTGTGCAAGCAGCCCTCCCCCATCCCCCCTACTGGGCACTGACACACGGATCCTCCAACCATCAGACTCATCGAACTGTCCTGAGCTTTTCCAATGCTGCCTGCTAGGGTTCTATTTCAGTTATCCATTTGAGCTGAGCTACATCTGTGCCCACCCACTGACTGCTCCCTCTCCCCCCCATGCTGCACCCATGCTGCACCAATGCTGCACCCATGCTGCTCCCATGCGGCACCCATGCTGCACCCATGCTGCATCCATGCTGCAACCATGCGGCACCCATGCTGCTCCCTTGCTGCATCCATGCTGCTCGCTTGCTGCACCCATGCTGCACCCATGCTGCAACCATGCGGCACCCATGCTGCACCCATGCTGCACCCATGCTGCATCCATGCTGCACCCATGCTGCTCCCTTGCTGCATCCATGCTGCTCCCTTGCTGCACCCATTCTGCACCCATGCTGCTCCCTTGCTGCACCCATGCTGCACCCATGCTGCTCCCATGCTGCTCGCTTGCTGCACCCATGCTGCTCCCATGCTGCTCGCTTGCTGCACCCATGCTGCACCCATGCTGCACCCATGCTGCTTCCTTGCTGCTCCCTTGCTGCACCCATGCTGCACCCACGCTGCACCCATGCTGCTTCCTTGCTGCTCCCTTGCTGCTCCCTTGCTGCACCCATGCTGCACCCATGCTGCTTCCTTGCTGCTCCCTTGCTGCTCCCTTGCTGCACCCATGCCTGTCCAACACCAAGCTCCATTCACTTTCCATTTTTAAGACAACGGTCATCATCCATTTCATCATCACCTCCTTCTCACATTCTCTCCCCCATCGCCCTGTCCTTTCCCCCATCAACGTGGAACCTGCCAGGCATCACCTTCCACCTCCTCACCTTTACCCCACTGCCCGAAACCTTCTCCTTTAGCAATGCCCAGGTGATCGGGCACATTCACCTCCCCGTCTGAACACCCCCCCATCCACATTCACCTCCCCGATCTCCTCTTCGCACACCCCCCCATCCACATTCACCTCCCCGATCTCCTCTTCCCACACCCCCCCATCCACATTCACCTCCCCGATCTCCTCTTCGCACACCCCCCCATCCACATTCACCTCCCCGAGTCTGAACACCCCCCCCCATCCACATTCACCTCCCCGATCTCCTCTTCCCACACCCCCCCATCCACATTCACCTCCCCGATCTCCTCTTCCCACACCCCCCCATCCACATTCACCTCCCCGATCTCCTCTTCGCACACCCCCCCATCCACATTCACCTCCCCGATCTCCTCCCAGACCCCCCCATCCACATTCACCTCCCCGATCTCCTCTACCCACAACCCCCCCATCCACATTCACCTCCCCAATCTCCTCCCACACCCCCCCATCCACATTCACCTCCCCGATCTCCTCTTCCCACACCCCCCCATCCACATTCACCTCCCCGATCTCCTCTTCCCACACCCCCCCATCCACATTCACCTCCCCAATCTCCTCCCACACCCCCCCATCCACATTCACCTCCCCGATCTCCTCCCACACACCCCCATCTACATTCACCTCCCCGATCTCCTCTTCCCACACCCCCCCATCCACATTCACCTCCCCGATCTCCTCTTCCCACACCCCCCCATCCACATTCACCTCCCCGATCTCCTCCCACACACCCCCATCCACATTCACCTCCCCGATCTCCTCTTCCCACACCCCCCCCATCCACATTCACCTCCCCGATCTCCTCTTCCCACACCCCCCCATCCACATTCACCTCCCCGATCTCCTCTTCCCACACCCCCCCATCCACATTCACCTCCCCGATCTCCTCCCACACACCCCCATCCACATTCACCTCCCCGATCTCCTCTTCCCACACCCCCCCCATCCACATTCACCTCCCCGATCTCCTCTTCCCACACCCCCCCATCCACATTCACCTCCCCGATCTCCTCTTCCCACACCCCCCCATCCACATTCACCTCCCCGATCTCCTCTTCCCACACCCCCCCATCCACATTCACCTCCCCGATCTCCTCTTCCCACACCCCCCCATCCACATTCACCTCCCCGATCTCCTCTTCCCACACCCCCCCATCCACATTCACCTCCACGATCTCCTCTTCCCACACACCCCCATCCACATTCACCTCCCCGATCTCCTCTTCCCACACCCCCCATCCACATTCACCTCCCCGATCTCCTCTTCCCACACCCCCCATCCACATTCACCTCCCAGATCTCCTCTTCCCACACCCCCCCATCCACATTCACCTCCACGATCTCCTCTTCCCACACCCCCCCATCCACATTCACCTCCACGATCTCCTCTTCCCACACCCCTCCATCCACATTCACCCCGATCTCCTCTTCCCACAGCCCCCCATCCACATTCACCTCTTCGATCACCTCTTCCCACACCCCCCATCCACAATCACCTCCCTGAGTCTGATCACACCCCCCCATCCACATTCACCTCCCCGATCTCCTCTTCCCACACCCCCCCATCCACATTCACCTCCCCGATCTCCTCTTCCCACACCCCCCCATCCACATTCACCTCTCCGATCACCTCTTCCCACACCCCCCCCCATCCCCATTCACCTCCCCGAGTCTGAACACACCCCCCATCCACATTCACCTCCCCGATCTCCTCCCACACCCCCCCGTCCACATTCATCTCCCCGAGTCTGAACACACCCCCCATCCACATCCACGTCCCCGATCTCCTCTTCCCACACCCCCCATCCACATTCCCCTCCCCGATCTCCTCTTCCCACACCCCCCCATCCACATTCACCTCCCCGATCTCCTCTTCCCACACCCCCCCATCCACATTCACCTCCCCGATCTCCTCTTCCCACACCCCCCATCCACATTCACCTCCCAGATCTCCTCTTCCCACACCCCCCCATCCACATTCACCTCCCCGATCTCGTCCCACACCCCCCCATCCACATTCACCTCCCCGATCTCCTCTTCCCACACCCCCCCATCCACATTCACCTCCCCGATCTCCTCTTCCCACACCCCCCCATCCACATTCACCTCCCGAGTCTGAACACACCCCCCATCCACATTCACCTCCCCGATCTCCTCTTCCCACACCCCCCCCCCCCACGTCTTTGTGTCTCCATTAATGAAGGGTTAGGGTTAATTCATTCACCTGAGGAAGGAGCAGTGCTCCAAAAGCTAGTGTTTCAAACAAACATGTTGGACTTTAACCTGGTGTTGTCAGACTTCTTACCGCGCCCAATTTGTATGTTTGTGTGCTCACTATTACACTTACAGGTCTGTGTGCATGTCCCTGCAGTTTCTCACGCTCCTTCACTCTCTGATTTCGTCAGAACATCTTTCAGCTTTCTGAAGCTTTAGACAAACTCTACAATCAAAATTGCAAAAAATTTGTAGCAAAATTGACGGTGGGATGTAATCACGATGTTTATAAAACAATTCCAGTGATCCAAAGTGAGAGTGAGTCTCTTTAAACAGCGTTCAAATTGATCTGAGTGGGGGTAAAAAGAATCGTTTACTCAGTCCAAAATGGTCCTGTGTTTAAATGTTTATTCAAAAAACATTTCACAAGCTTCCACCTGCTTCCAGTAAGAGCACAAACATCGAAATCAATACTTACTTGGAAATTGCATTGAGAGGTCCTTAAGTCATGTCAGTCAATGGATGTTTTTAAACTCGTAAAACTGATTGAAGACAAACATGTTTTCTTAGATGTGCAACTGGAATATTTGCGCTTTAGTGAAATTTAATGAGAGAATTAAAGGGAGGCGGGTAACATGCCCAATGGGAAAAATGGGAAATGAACTTTCCGACATTAACAGTGATTAACGATTGTCAGGTGAAGTAACCAACACGGCACAAAAAACAAAGTGAATGAAGCCCAATGGCCCAGATTCTCTGGTTTTTCGCACTACGGGGGCGGGAGGAATGGAAATGATGTCTCAAAGCCGGCAGTGCAGTTGGCAAACTCACGGCCTGGAGGCTTGGCTGATCTTAATGCCAGGGATTCAGTTATCATTAAAAACAAATCACTCCCAGCTCAGATGTCAAATGACAGGAGCCCAGGGGAATTTCCTCTGGCAGTCGGGAGGTTTGTGTCTGAAGGCCACGGGGAGGAGGGATCGAGTGTGACTGGGGGGGTGGGAAGCTCAAGGATCTCTGATGTTGCCAGGGGCATGGACGGGGGTGTTGGGGAAACCACTGCAGCTTCTACTGGCACACAGGGAGTTTGAACAGAAACATTTGCGAAAATGCTACCCTGCTTTCTTAACTCAATCAGCAGCTCCTGCCATGGTTCTGTACGGCCAGGTAGAAACCTTCACTGTTCTACTCCTTCTCAGCCTCAGGTTAACATTATGCTGTCGTGTCAAAGATGTAATTGGGCCACAATTTTAAAATGTTAGGCAAACCACAACTTGGGCAAACCACAGCCTGTGATGAATGTAAGAGTTTCAGATGTCCTTCATTGCGAAGGGGATTGAGTTTAAAAGCAGAGAGGTAATGTTGCAGTTGTACAAGGTGCTGGTGAGGCCACACCTGGAGTACTGTGTGCAGTTTTGGTCTCCACACTTGAGAAAGGATGTGCTAGCACTAGAGGGGGTGCAGAGGAGGTTCACTAGGCTGATTCCGGAGTTGAGGGGGTTATCGTATGAGGAGAGGCTGAGTAGATTGGGATTATATTCACTGGAATTCAGAAGGTTGAGGAGGGATCTAATAGAAACATATAAAGTTTTGAAGGGAATGGATAAGATAGAACTAGAAAGGATGTTTCCACTGGTAGGTGAAAGTAGGACAAGAGGGCATAGCCTCAAGCTTAGGGGGAGCAGATATAGGACTGAATCAAGGAGGAACTTCTTCACTCAGAGGGTGATTAAAGTATGGAATTCCCTACCAAAAGGAATAGTAGACGCTACTTCATTGAATATATTTTAAAATAGGGTAGATGTTTTTTTGAAAAATAAAGGAATTAGGGGATATGGCGAGAATGTGAGTAAGTGGTTCTGAGACCACAAATAGATCAGCCATGATCTTATAGAATGGCGGCGCAGGCTCGAAGGGCCGGACAGTCTACTTCTGCTCCTAGTCCTTATGTTCTTATTGTCTTATAGGCATTTGGCACAGGAGGGTTAAACACCTTGGCTCATGTATGTGTGACTGCTGCTGTCATGTTTTTAAAATAAATCATGGTTTGAAAAACGTAGTAGGGCAAATCCAGAGTGTGCATGTGGCAGCAGGGAAAAGAGGGTATGGAAAGGGTTAAAAATACAGTGTCCACACTCAACTGTGGACAGGCACAAGCCATTACCATGTCTCAGATAGCAAACCCAGTTACCATGTCTCAGACAGCAAACCCAGTTACCATGTCTCCTATAGCAAACACAGTTACCATGTCTCAGATAGCAAACCCAGTTACCATGTCTCAGATAGCAAACCCAGTTACCATGTCTCAGATAGCAAACCCAGTTACCATGTCTCCTATAGCAAACCTATAGCAAAGTCATGTTTTTAAAATAAATCATGGTTTGAAAAACGTAGTAGGGCAAATCCAGAGTGTGCATGTGGCAGCAGGGAAAAGAGGGTATGGAAAGGGTTAAAAAGACAGTGTCCACACTCAACTGTGGACAGGCACAAGCCATTACCATGTCTCAGACAGCAAACCCAGTTACCATGTCTCAGATAGCAAACCCAGTTACCATGTCTCAGACAGCAAACCCAGTTACCATGTCTCAGATAGCAAACCCAGTTACCATGTCTCAGATAGCAAACCCAGTTACCATGTCTCAGATAGCAAACCCAGTTACCATGTCTCAGACAGCAAACCCAGTTACCATGTCTCCTATAGCAAACCCAGTTACCATGTCTCAGATATCAAACCCAGTTACCATGTCTCAGATAGCAAACCCAGTTACCATGTCTCCTATAGCAAACCCAGTTACCATGTCTCAGATAGCAAACCCAGTTACCATGTCTCAGACAGCAAACCCAGTTACCATGTCTCCTATAGCAAACACAGTTACCATGTCTCAGATAGCAAACCCAGTTACCATGTCTCCTATAGCAAACCCAGTTACCATGTCTCAGATAGCAAACCCAGTTACCATGTCTCCTATAGCAAACCCAGTTACCATGTCTCCTATAGCAAACCCAGTTACCATGTCTCAGACAGCAAACCCAGTTACCATGTCTCCTATAGCAAACCCAGTTACCATGTCTCAGATAGCAAACCCAGTTACCATGTCTCCTATAGCAAACCCAGTTACCATGTCTCCTATAGCAAACCCAGTTACCATGTCTCAGACAGCAAACCCAGTTACCATGTCTCCTATAGCAAACACAGTTACCATGTCTCAGATAGCAAACCCAGTTACCATGTCTCCTATAGCAAACCCAGTTACCATGTCTCCTATAGCAAACCCAGTTACCATGTCAACTATAGCAAACCCAGTTACTATGTCTCAGATAGCAAACCCAGTTATCATGTCTCCTATAGCAAACCCAGTTACCATGTCTCAGATAGCAAACCCAGTTACCATGTCTCAGATAGCAAACCCAGTTACCATGTCTCAGATAGCAAACCCAGTTACCATGTCTCAGATAGCAAACCCAGTTACCATGTCTCAGATAGCAAACCCAGTTACCATGTCTCAGATAGCAAACCCAGTTACCATGTCTCAGATAGCAAACACAGTTACCATGTCTCAGATAGCAAACCCAGTTACCATGTCTCAGATAGCAAACCCAGTTACCATGTCTCAGATAGCAAACCCAGTTACCATGTCTCAGATAGCAAACCCAGTTACCATGTCTCCTACAGCAAACCCAGTTACCATGTCTCCTATAGCAAACCCAGTTACCATGTCTCAGATGGCAAACCTAGTTACCATGTCTCAGATGGCAAACCCAGTTACCATGTCTCCTATAGCAACCCCAGTTACCATGTCTCAGATAGCAAACCCAGTTACCATGTCTCAGATAGCAAACCCAGTTACCATGTCTCAGATAGCAAACCCAGTTACCATGTCTCAGATAGCAAACCCAGTTACCATGTCTCAGATAGCAAACCCAGTTACCATGTCTCAGATAGCAAACCCAGTTACCATGTCTCAGACAGCAAACCCAGTTACCATGTCTCAGATAGCAAACCTAGTTACCATGTCTCCTATAGCAAACCTAGTTACCATGTCTCAGATAGCAAACCCAGTTACCATGTCTCAGATAGCAAACCCAGTTACCATGTCTCAGATAGCAAACCCAGTTACCATGTCTCAGATAGCAAACCCAGTTACCATGTCTCAGATAGCAAACCTAGTTACCATGTCTCAGATAGCAAACCTAGTTACCATGTCTCAGATAGCAAACCTAGTTACCATGTCTCAGATAGCAAACCCAGTTACCATGTCTCAGATAGCAAACCTAGTTACCATGTCTCAGATAGCAAACCCAGTTACCATGTCTCAGATAGCAAACCCAGTTACCATGTCTCAGATAGCAAACCCAGTTACCATGTCTCAGATAGCAAACCCAGTTACCATGTCTCAGATAGCAAACCCAGTTACCATGTCTCCTATAGCAAACCCAGTTACCATGTCTCAGATAGCAAACCCAGTTACCATGTCTCAGATAGCAAACCCAGTTACCATGTCTCCTATAGCAAACCCAGTTACCATGTCTCAGACAGCAAACCCAGTTACCATGTCTCAGATAGCAAACCCAGTTACCATGTCTCCTATAGCAAACCCAGTTACCATGTCTCAGATAGCAAACCCAGTTACCATGTCTCAGATAGCAAACCCAGTTACCATGTCTCCTATAGCAAACCCAGTTACCATGTCTCAGATAGCAAACCCAGTTACCATGTCTCCTATAGCAAACCCAGTTACCATGTCTCAGATAGCAAACCCAGTTACCATGTCTCAGATAGCAAACCCAGTTACCATGTCTCCTATAGCAAACCCAGTTACCATGTCTCAGATAGCAAACCCAGTTACCATGTCTCCTATAGCAAACCCAGTTACCATGTCTCAGATAGCAAACCCAGTTACCATGTCTCAGATAGCAAACCCAGTTACCATGTCTCAGATAGCAAACCCAGTTACCATGTCTCAGATAGCAAACCCAGTTACCATGTCTCAGATAGCAAACCCAGTTACCATGTCTCAGATAGCAAACCCAGTTACCATGTCTCCTACAGCAAACCCAGTTACCATGTCTCCTATAGCAAACCCAGTTACCATGTCTCAGATGGCAAACCTAGTTACCATGTCTCAGATAGCAAACGCAGTTACCATGTCTCCTATAGCAAACGCAGTTACCATGTCTCCTATAGCAAACCCAGTTACCATGTCTCAGACAGCAAACCCAGTTACCATGTCTCAGATAGCAAACCCAGTTACCATGTCTCAGATAGCAAACCCAGTTACCATGTCTCAGATAGCAAACCCAGTTACCATGTCTCAGATAGCAAACACAGTTACCATGTCTCCTATAGCAAACCCAGTTACCATGTCTCAGACAGCAAACCCAGTTACCATGTCTCAGATAGCAAACACAGTTACCATGTCTCAGATAGCAAACCCAGTTACCATGTCTCAGATAGCAAACCCAGTTACCATGTCTCAGACAGCAAACACAGTTACCATGTCTCCTATAGCAAACCCAGTTACCATGTCTCAGATAGCAAACCCAGTTACCATGTCTCAGATAGCAAACCCAGTTACCATGTCTCAGACAGCAAACCCAGTTACCATGTCTCAGATAGCAAACCCAGTTACCATGTCTCCTATAGCAAACCCAGTTACCATGTCTCAGCTAGCAAACCCAGTTACCATGTCTCAGATAGCAAACCCAGTTACCATGTCTCAGATAGCAAACCCAGTTACCATGTCTCAGACAGCAAACCTAGTTACCATGTATCAGATAGCAAACACAGTTACCATGTCTCCTATAGCAAACCCAGTTACCATGTCTCAGACAGCAAACCCAGTTACCATGTCTCAGATAGCAAACCCAGTTACCATGTCTCAGATAGCAAACCCAGTTACCATGTCTCAGATAGCAAACCTAGTTACCATGTCTCAGATAGCAAACCCAGTTACCATGTCTCAGATAGCAAACCCAGTTACCATGTCTCCTATAGCAAACCCAGTTACCATGTCTCAGCTAGCAAACCCAGTTACCATGTCTCAGATAGCAAACCCAGTTACCATGTCTCAGATAGCAAACCCAGTTACCATGTCTCAGATAGCAAACCCAGTTACCATGTCTCAGATAGCAAACCCAGTTACCATGTCTCAGATAGCAAACCCAGTTACCATGTCTCAGACAGCAAACCCAGTTACCATGTCTCCTATAGCAAACCCAGTTACCATGTCTCAGATAGCAAACCCAGTTATAATGTCTCAGATAGCAAACACAGTTACCATGTCTCAGATAGCAAACACAGTTACCATGTCTCCTATAGCAAACCCAGTTACCATGTCTCAGATAGCAAACCCAGTTACCATGTCTCAGATAGCAAACCCAGTTACCATGTCTCAGATAGCAAACCCAGTTACCATGTCTCAGATAGCAAACCCAGTTACCATGTCTCCTATAGCAAACCCAGTTACCATGTCTCAGATAGCAAACCCAGTTACCATGTCTCAGATAGCAAACCTAGTTACCATGTCTCAGATAGCAAACCCAGTTACCATGTCTCAGATAGCAAACCCAGTTACCATGTCTCAGATAGCAAACCCAGTTACCATGTCTCAGATAGCAAACCCAGTTACCATGTCTCAGATAGCAAACACAGTTACCATGTCTCAGATAGGAAACCCAGTTACCATGTCTCAGATAGCAAACCCAGTTACCATGTCTCAGATAGCAAACACAGTTACAGCCCTGGTGAGATCTTTCCAAGGCTCTGGCAACAACGAAGAATCAATGCTGTTTTGCCAGGCGCCATAATGTCTTGCAAAGCCATTGTGCCTCGAAACACTCATCAAATATCAGTGAGATGGGACAATTATCACACCATCAGAATCTGCTTGCCCAACACATCACTTTTGTATTATAAAACAGGTAGACAAGAGATGCCTGAAAAACAATGACAATGTATCCGCAAATGTGATCAGAACACAACTATAACCAATTCAAGCTATCTGTATTGAAGATGTAATGTAACACACTGTACTACAAAAAGAAAGGGAGAAGCACTGTGTAAGAACCTTGTTTTAGTATTGCGGCTTGGAAGCAGGCTGGAGTTTACAGCTGCAAGCTCAGCTCTCCCTCATGCATGTTGATTAAATCTGTTTCTGTTGAAGTTCAATACAGTCTCAAGGCCTCAGTTTGTTTATTCCCTCCTACAAAACATAACTACATTTTGGAGCCAGAGGTGCAAGGAAGTCAAGACTCTCAGTTCAGTTAAAGGATACGCCTGTAGATAGATTAGCAGTTTCTTTCTGAACAGTTAAGAAGAGTGTATTTAGAAGGTGAACTGTAACCAGCTGAAACAGCTTTTGAAGAAATAGAGTCAGAGTTTCTGCATGGTTTTGACATGGTTATTTGTTAAAGCAGTGTCAAAAGATCTCTATTTCTCAAAGGATATCTCCGTAAACCAGACATTCCTGAGCCTGCTGACTATTTTTAACAGTGGATTGAGAGTTGAGATGGTTTAGTTGTTTGAGTGGGAATAAAAATTGCAGTTATTGTGTCACTGTATTAATTAGCATTGTCTAAGGGTTAATTGTCAGCTCTTTTCTTGTGTGATGTTAAAGATATTTTAATACTATGTCAGTAAAAAATTTGTTTAAAAATACCATATCCCTACTTCTTCGTGTAATCATTCCTGAAATGAGATATCTTTTTCTCACAGTCTTATAAAATTAAAATAAAATATCAGTCCAGTATTCCAGCTGCTGTTGGGGTCTGCTCCGTGATCGGAATGAGCCTCAATGGTGGCAAGATTCAAAATCGCAAAAATCACAACACCCAGGAACGCAGCAGTCTTCAGCCAATAAGAGTGAAAGTTTTCAAATTTAGCCCACCCTAGCCCCCACTGGATAATGACAGGCAGTGCCGTCTGTCGTGTTGTTGACCCTGGGGTAACACGGATTGCACACAATGCAATTATCTGATCAAGTATACACCAAACGAAGGCGTTGGTCCAATATGAGATTTATTGAACTCTAGTAACAAAACACACAGCTGCCTGTGGGTTGACTCTCTACTACCCCAAGTAACTATCTAGACCAGGCTAGCTCTGATCCACGTGTAGGAGGTGTAGATTGATATGTACACCCTGACTGTCACTATAGCTATCACCAGTGGAAAGAGGCAGAGAGCTGATGCCTCGTGTGTTTTATAGGTGGAAGCCCCGCTCTGGTCCCCAACTTGTGATTGGTCGTGTTCTGTTCTGTATGTTGATTGGCTCACCTGGGTGTCTGTCACTGCCTGCCTTTACCTCATGATGAGCATGGGTGCAGATTATGACACTGTTTACATCTTGCTTTGGTGCTCAAGTTTCTGATGCAGCAAACTGATGTAGCTCAGTCACGGCCACCTCAATCATCAGTGTTCAGTGAAGGTGAAGTGTAAGAATTATTCTCCAAAGACCCACTGTGGATAAGGCTGGAATCCTGCACATTGCTCTCCTCAAATCCCTGTTCTCTCACCTCCTCCTCCCTCCTGTACACCTCGCTGGAGACGCACTCATCCGTAGCCATCGCAGCACCAGAACTGAGAATCCTCTTGTGAATGTGAAAACTAGCCTAACCCCAAGTAAGAGAGCAGAAATTAATTGATCAAAAGGTAAAGCAACAACTAATCTGTGTTCCAAGAATTAATTTGGCTAATCGAATTGCACCAGGTTGCTGCATTTAAATACATCAATGTGGTTTGCAATGGAAAGAAATAAAAAGAAATGATTCCCTTCTATTCTGCAGCTTGATTGCCTTGCCTCATTGAAGGCTTTACAGTTCTAATTAAGCAAATTAATTTTAGTGGCAACTTGAACTGTATCTGAACCAGTGCAACTTAAAGCACGTGTTGGAGCAGTTGTGACCAAAGAATAATCCTTTATAAAAATAAATTTAGAGTACCCAATTCTTTTTTTCCAATTAAGGGGAAATTTAGCATGTTCAATCCACCTACCCTGCACATCATTGGGTTGTGGGGGCGAAACCCACGCAAACACGGGGAGAATGTGCAAACTCCACAGGGACAGTGAACCAGGGCCAGGATTGAACCTGGGACCTCGTCGCAGTGAGGCAGCAGTGCTAACCTACTGTGCCACCGTGCTGCCCCAAAGAATAATCCTAACTTGAAGGCACCCTCAGTGATATTGGACCCAATTTAACTGGAAAGAAATCTGTGTTCGGTTTTGGCCGGGTTCAGCAAGCCCTGTTTCCAGGAGGGGCTAGCGGGGTGTATCCAGGAGGAGTTAGCGGGGTGTATCCAGGAGGAGTTAGCGGGGTGTATCCAGGAGGAGCTAGCGGGGTGTATCCAGGGGGAGCTAGCGGGGTGTATCCAGGAGGAGCTAACGAGGTGTATCCAGGAGGAGCTAGCGGGGTGTATCCAGGAGGAGCTAGCGGGGTGTATCCAGGAGGAGCTAGCGGGGTGTATCCAGGAGGAGCTAGCGGGGTGTATCCAGGAGGAGCTAGCGGGGTGTATCCAGGAGGAGCTAGCGGGGTGTATCCAGGAGGAGTTAGCGGGGTGTATCCAGGAGGAGCTAGCGGGGTGTATCCAGGAGGAGCTAACGAGGTGTATCCAGGAGGGGCTAGCGGGGTGTATCCAGGAGGAGCTAGCGGGGTGTATCCAGGAGGGGCTAGCGGGGTGTATCCAGGAGGGGCTAGCGGGGTGTATCCAGGAGGAGCTAGCGGGGTGTATCCAGGAGGGGCTAGCGGGGTGTATCCAGGAGGGGCTAGCGGGGTGTATCCAGGAGGGGCTAGCGGGGTGTATCCAGGAGGGGCTAGCGGGGTGTATCCAGGAGGAGCTAGCGGGGGGTATCCAGGAGGAGTTAGCGGGGTGTATCCAGGAGGGGATAGCGGGGTGTATCCAGGAGGAGTTAGCGGGGTGTATCCAGGAGGAGCTAGCGGGGTGTATCCAGGAGGGGCTAGCGGGGTGTATCCAGGAGGGGATAGCGGGGTGTATCCAGGAGGAGTTAGCGGGGTGTATCCAGGAGGAGCTAGCGGGGTGTATCCAGGAGGGGCTAGCGGGGTGTATCCAGGAGGAGTTAGCGGGGTGTATCCAGGAGGAGTTAGCGGGGTGTATCCAGGAGGGGCTAGCGGGGTGTATCCAGGAGGAGTTAGCGGGGTGTATCCAGGAGGAGCTAGCGGGGTGTATCCAGGAGGAGCAAGCGGGGTGTATCCAGGGGGGGCTAGCGGGGTGTATCCAGGAGGAGTTAGCGGGGTGTATCCAGGAGGGGCTAGCGGGGTGTATCCAGGAGGAGCTAGCGGGGTGTATCCAGGAGGAGCGAGCGGGGTGTATCCAGGGGGAGTTAGCGGGGTGTATCCAGGAGGTAGCGGGGTGTATCCAGGGGGAGCTAGCGGGGTGTATCCAGGAGGAGCTAGCGGGGTGTATCCAGGAGGAGTTAGCGGGGTGTATCCAGGGGGAGCTAGCGGGGTGTATCCAGGAGGAGCTAGCGGGGTGTATCCAGGGGGAGTTAGCGGGGTGTATCCAGGAGGAGCTAGCGGGGTGTATCCAGGAGGAGCTAGCGGGGTGTATCCAGGAGGAGCTAGCGGGGTGTATCCAGGAGGAGCTAGCGAGGTGTATCCAGGAGGAGTTAGCGGGGTGTATCCAGGAGGAGCTAGCGGGGTGTATCCAGGGGGAGCTAGCGGGGTGTATCCAGGAGGAGCTAGCGGGGTGTATCCAGGAGGAGTTAGCGGGGTGTATCCAGGGGGAGCTAGCGGGGTGTATCCAGGAGGGGATAGCGGGGTGTATCCAGGAGGAGCTAGCGGGGTGTATCCAGGAGGAGTTAGCGGGGTGTATCCAGGAGGAGCTAGCGGGGTGTATCCAGGAGGGGCTAGCGGGGTGTATCCAGGAGGAGCTAGCGGAGTGTATCCAGGAGGGGCTAGCGGGGTGTATCCAGGAGGAGCTAGCGGGGTGTATCCAGGAGGGGATAGCGGGGTGTATCCAGGAGGAGCTAGCGGGGTGTATCCAGGAGGGGCTAGCGGGGTGTATCCAGGAGGGGATAGCGGGGTGTATCCAGGAGGAGCTAGCGGGGTGTATCCAGGAGGGGCTAGCGGGGTGTATCCAGGAGGGGATAGCGGGGTGTATCCAGGAGGAGCTAGCGGGGTGTATCCAGGAGGAGCTAGCGGGGTGTATCCAGGAGGAGCTAGCGGGGTGTATCCAGGAGGAGCTAGCGGGGTGTATCCAGGAGGAGCTAGCGGGGTGTATCCAGGAGGGGCTAGCGGGGTGTATCCAGGAGGAGCTAGCGGGGTGTATCCAGGGGGAGTTAGCGGGGTGTATCCAGGAGGAGTTAGCGGGGTGTATCCAGGGGGAGTTAGCGGGGTGTATCCAGGAGGGGCTAGCGGGGTGTATCCAGGAGGGGCTAGCGGTGTATCCAGGAGGAGTTAGCGGGGTGTATCCAGGAGGGGCTAGCGGGGTGTATCCAGGGGGAGTTAGCGGGGTGTATCCAGGAGGAGTTAGCGGGGTGTATCCAGGAGGAGCTAGCCGGGTGTATCCAGGAGGAGCTAGCGGGGTGTATCCAGGAGGGGCTAGCGGGGTGTATCCAGGAGGAGTTAGCGGGGTGTATCCAGGAGGATTTAGCCGGGTGTATCCAGGAGGAGTTAGCGGGGTGTATCCAGGGGGAGCTAGCGGGGTGTATCCAGGAGGAGTTAGCGGGGTGTATCCAGGAGGAGCTAGCGGGGTGTATCCAGGAGGAGTTAGCGGGGTGTATCCAGGAGGAGTTAGCGGGGTGTATCCAGGAGGGGCTAGCGGGGTGTATCCAGGAGGAGCTAGCGGGGTGTATCCAGGAGGGGCTAGCGGGGTGTATCCAGGAGGAGTTAGCGGGGTGTATCCAGGAGGAGCTAGCGGGGTGTATCCAGGAGGAGTTAGCGGGGTGTATCCAGGAGGAGCTAGCGGGGTGTATCCAGGAGGAGTTAGCGGGGTGTATCCAGGAGGAGCTAGCGGGGTGTATCCAGGAGGAGTTAGCGGGGTGTATCCAGGAGGTAGCGGGGTGTATCCAGGAGGAGCTAGCGGGGTGTATCCAGGAGGGGCTAGCGGGGTGTATCCAGGAGGAGTTAGCGGGGTGTATCCAGGAGGGGCTAGCGGGGTGTATCCAGGAGGAGTTAGCGGGGTGTATCCAGGAGGAGCTAGCGGGGTGTATCCAGGAGGAGCTAGCGGGGTGTATCCAGGAGTTAGCGGGGTGTATCCAGGAGGAGTTAGCGGGGTGTATCCAGGTGGAGCTAGCGGGGTGTATCCAGGAGGAGTTAGCGGGGTGTATCCAGGAGGGGCTAGCGGGGTGTATCCAGGAGGGGCTAGCGGGGTGTATCCAGGAGGAGTTAGCGGGGTGTATCCAGGAGGGGCTAGCGGGGTGTATCCAGGTGGAGCTAGCGGGGTGTATCCAGGAGGAGTTAGCGGGGTGTATCCAGGAGGAGCTAGCGGGGTGTATCCAGGAGGAGCTAGCGGGGTGTATCCAGGAGGAGCTAGCGGGGTGTATCCAGGAGGAGCTAGCGGGGTGTATCCAGGAGGGGCTAGCGGGGTGTATCCAGGAGGGGCTAGCGGGGTGTATCCAGGAGGAGTTAGCGGGGTGTATCCAGGAGGGGCTAGCGGGGTGTATCCAGGAGGGGCTAGCGGGGTGTATCCAGGAGGGGCTAGCGGGGTGTATCCAGGAGTTAGCGGGGTGTATCCAGGAGGAGCTAGCGGGGTGTATCCAGGAGGAGTTAGCGGGGTGTATCCAGGAGGAGCTAGCGGGGTGTATCCAGGAGGAGCTAGCGGGGTGTATCCAGGAGGAGTTAGCGGGGTGTATCCAGGAGGAGTTAGCGGGGTGTATCCAGGAGGGGCTAGCGGGGTGTATCCAGGAGGAGTTAGCGGGGTGTATCCAGGAGGGGCTAGCGGGGTGTATCCAGGAGGAGTTAGCGGGGTGTATCCAGGAGGGGCTAGCGGGGTGTATCCAGGAGGAGCTAGCGGGGTGTATCCAGGAGGAGCTAGCGGGGTGTATCCAGGAGGAGTTAGCGGGGTGTATCCAGGAGGAGTTAGCGGGGTGTATCCAGGAGGGGCTAGCGGGGTGTATCCAGGAGGGGCTAGCGGGGTGTATCCAGGAGGGGCTAGCGGGGTGTATCCAGGAGGAGCTAGCGGGGTGTATCCAGGAGGAGCTAGCGGGGTGTATCCAGGAGGGGCTAGCGGGGTGTATCCAGGAGGAGCTAGCGGGGTGTATCCAGGAGGGGCTAGCGGGGTGTATCCAGGAGGAGCTAGCGGGGTGTATCCAGGAGGAGCTAGCGGGGTGTATCCAGGAGGAGCTAGCGGGGTGTATCCAGGAGGAGTTAGCGGGGTGTATCCAGGACGGGCTAGCGGGGTGTATCCTGGAGGAGTTAGCGGGGTGTATCCAGGAGGAGCTAGCGGGGTGTATCCAGGAGGAGCTAGCGGGGTGTATCCAGGAGGAGCTAGCGGGGTGTATCCAGGAGGAGCTAGCGGGGTGTATCCAGGAGGGGCTAGCGGGGTGTGTCCAGGAGGGGCTAGCGGGGTGTATCCAGGAGGAGCTAGCGGGGTGTATCCAGGAGGAGTTAGCGGGGTGTATCCAGGAGGAGCTAGCGGGGTGTATCCAGGAGGGGCTAGCGGGGTGTATCCAGGAGGAGCTAGCGGGGTGTATCCAGGAGGAGCTAGCGGGGTGTATCCAGGAGGAGCTAGCGGGGTGTATCCAGGAGGAGTTAGCGGGGTGTATCCAGGAGGGGCTAGCGGGGTGTATCCAGGAGGGGCTAGCGGGGTGTATCCAGGAGGGGCTAGCGGGGTGTATCCAGGAGCTAGCGGGGTGTATCCAGGAGGAGTTAGCGGGGTGTATCCAGGAGGGGCTAGCGGGGTGTATCCAGGAGGAGTTAGCGGGGTGTATCCAGGAGGGGCTAGCGGGGTGTATCCAGGAGGAGCTAGCGGGGTGTATCCAGGAGGAGTTAGCGGGGTGTATCCAGGAGGAGCTAGCGGGGTGTATCCAGGAGGAGCTAGCGGGGTGTATCCAGGAGGGGCTAGCGGGGTGTATCCAGGAGGGGATAGCGGGGTGTATCCAGGAGGAGTTAGCGGGGTGTATCCAGGAGGAGCTAGCGGGGTGTATCCAGGAGGGGATAGCGGGGTGTATCCAGGAGGAGTTAGCGGGGTGTATCCAGGAGGGGCTAGCGGGGTGTATCCAGGAGGGGATAGCGGGGTGTATCCAGGAGGAGTTAGCGGGGTGTATCCAGGAGGAGCTAGCGGGGAGTATCCAGGAGGGGCTAGCGGGGTGTATCCAGGAGGAGCTAGCGGGGTGTATCCAGGAGGAGGTAGCGGGGTGTATCCAGGAGGGGCTAGCGGGGTGTATCCAGGAGGAGATAGCGGGGTGTATCCAGGAGGGGCTAGCGGGGTGTATCCAGGAGGAGTTAGCGGGGTGTATCCAGGAGGAGCTAGCGGGGAGTATCCAGGAGGGGCTAGCGGGGTGTATCCAGGAGGGGCTAGCGGGGTGTATCCAGGGGGAGTTAGCGGGGTGTATCCAGGAGGGGCTAGCGGGGTGTATCCAGGAGGGGATAGCGGGGTGTATCCAGGAGGGGCTAGCGGGGTGTATCCAGGAGGAGCTAGCGGGGTGTATCCAGGAGGGGCTAGCGGGGTGTATCCAGGAGGAGTTAGCGGGGTGTATCCAGGAGGAGTTAGCGGGGTGTATCCAGGAGGAGCTAGCGGGGTGTATCCAGGAGGGGATAGCGGGGTGTATCCAGGAGGAGCTAGCGGGGTGTATCCAGGAGGGGCTAGCGGGGTGTATCCAGGAGGAGTTAGCGGGGTGTATCCAGGAGGAGTTAGCGGGGTGTATCCAGGAGGGGCTAGCGGGGTGTATCCAGGAGGAGATAGCGGGGTGTATCCAGGAGGAGCTAGCGGGGTGTATCCAGGAGGAGCTAGCGGGGTGTATCCAGGGGGAGTTAGCGGGGTGTATCCAGGAGGAGTTAGCGGGGTGTATCCAGGAGGAGTTAGCGGGGTGTATCCAGGAGGGGCTAGCGGGGTGTATCCAGGAGGGGCTAGCGGGGTGTATCCAGGAGGGGCTAGCGGGGTGTATCCAGGAGGAGCTAGCGGGGTGTATCCAGGAGGGGCTAGCGGGGTGTATCCAGGAGGAGCTAGCGGGGTGTATCCAGGAGGAGCTAGCGGGGTGTATCCAGGAGGAGTTAGCGGGGTGTATCCAGGGGGAGTTAGCGGGGTGTATCCAGGAGGGGCTAGCGGGGTGTATCCAGGAGGGGCTAGCGGGGTGTATCCAGGAGGAGCTAGCGGGGTGTATCCAGGAGGAGTTAGCGGGGTGTATCCAGGAGGGGATAGCGGGGTGTATCCAGGAGGAGCTAGCGGGGTGTATCCAGGAGGAGTTAGCGGGGTGTATCCAGGAGGAGCTAGCGGGGTGTATCCAGGAGGGGCTAGCGGGGTGTATCCAGGAGGAGCTAGCGGGGTGTATCCAGGAGGGGCTAGCGGGGTGTATCCAGGAGGAGCTAGCGGGGTGTATCCAGGAGGAGCTAGCGGGGTGTATCCAGGAGGGGCTAGCGGGGTGTATCCAGGAGGGGCTAGCGGGGTGTATCCAGGAGGAGATAGCGGGGTGTATCCAGGAGGAGCTAGCGGGGTGTATCCAGGAGGAGCTAGCGGGGTGTATCCAGGGGGAGTTAGCGGGGTGTATCCAGGAGGAGTTAGCGGGGTGTATCCAGGGGGAGTTAGCGGGGTGTATCCAGGAGGGGCTAGCGGTGTATCCAGGAGGAGTTAGCGGGGTGTATCCAGGGGGAGCTAGCGGGGTGTATCCAGGAGGGGCTAGCGGGGTGTATCCAGGAGGGGCTAGCGGGGTGTATCCAGGAGGAGTTAGCGGGGTGTATCCAGGAGGAGCTAGCGGGGTGTATCCAGGGGGAGCTAGCGGGGTGTATCCAGGGGGAGCTAGCGGGGTGTATCCAGGAGGAGCTAGCGGGGTGTATCCAGGAGGGGCTAGCGGGGTGTATCCAGGAGGAGTTAGCGGGGTGTATCCAGGGGGAGCTAGCGGGGTGTATCCAGGAGGAGCTAGCGGGGTGTATCCAGGAGGGGCTAGCGGGGTGTATCCAGGAGGGGCTAGCGGGGTGTATCCAGGAGGAGCTAGCGGGGTGTATCCAGGAGGGGCTAGCGGGGTGTATCCAGGAGGAGCTAGCGGGGTGTATCCAGGAGGAGTTAGCCGGGTGTATCCAGGAGGATTTAGCCGGGTGTATCCAGGAGGGGATAGCGGGGTGTATCCAGGAGGGGCTAGCGGGGTGTATCCAGGAGGAGTTAGCGGGGTGTATCCAGGAGGATTTAGCCGGGTGTATCCAGGAGGAGTTAGCGGGGTGTATCCAGGAGGGGCTAGCGGGGTGTATCCAGGAGGAGTTAGCGGGGTGTATCCAGGAGGAGCTAGCGGGGTGTATCCAGGAGGGGCTAGCGGGGTGTATCCAGGAGGAGTTAGCGGGGTGTATCCAGGAGGGGCTAGCGGGGTGTATCCAGGAGGAGTTAGCGGGGTGTATCCAGGAGGAGCTAGCGGGGTGTATCCAGGAGGGGCTAGCGGGGTGTATCCAGGAGGGGCTAGCGGGGTGTATCCAGGAGGAGCTAGCGGGGTGTATCCAGGAGGGGCTAGCGGGGTGTATCCAGGAGGAGTTAGCGGGGTGTATCCAGGAGGGGCTAGCGGGGTGTATCCAGGAGGAGTTAGCGGGGTGTATCCAGGAGGGGCTAGCGGGGTGTATCCAGGAGGAGCTAGCGGGGTGTATCCAGGAGGAGCTAGCGGGGTGTATCCAGGAGGAGCTAGCGGGGTGTATCCAGGAGTTAGCGGGGTGTATCCAGGAGGAGTTAGCGGGGTGTATCCAGGAGGAGTTAGCGGGGTGTATCCAGGAGGGGCTAGCGGGGTGTATCCAGGAGGGGCTAGCGGGGTGTATCCAGGAGGGGCTAGCGGGGTGTATCCAGGAGGGGCTAGCGGGGTGTATCCAGGAGGGGCTAGCGGGGTGTATCCAGGAGTTAGCGGGGTGTATCCAGGAGGAGTTAGCGGGGTGTATCCAGGAGGAGTTAGCGGGGTGTATCCAGGAGGAGCTAGCGGGGTGTATCCAGGAGGAGTTAGCGGGGTGTATCCAGGAGGGGCTAGCGGGGTGTATCCAGGAGGAGCTAGCGGGGTGTATCCAGGAGGAGTTAGCGGGGTGTATCCAGGAGGAGCCAGCGGGGTGTATCCAGGAGGAGCTAGCGGGGTGTATCCAGGAGGAGTTAGCGGGGTGTATCCAGGAGGAGCAAGCGGGGTGTATCCAGGAGGAGTTAGCGGGGTGTATCCAGGAGGAGCTAGCGGGGTGTATCCAGGAGGGGCTAGCGGGGTGTATCCAGGACGGGCTAGCGGGGTGTATCCAGGAGGAGCTAGCGGGGTGTATCCAGGAGGGGCTAGCGGGGTGTATCCAGGAGGAGCTAGCGGGGTGTATCCAGGAGGGGCTAGCGGGGTGTATCCAGGAGGAGCTAGCGGGGTGTATCCAGGAGGAGCTAGCGGGGTGTATCCAGGAGGAGCTAGCGGGGTGTATCCAGGAGGAGCTAGCGGGGTGTATCCAGGGGGAGTTAGCGGGGTGTATCCAGGAGGAGCTAGCGGGGTGTATCCAGGAGGGGCTAGCGGGGTGTATCCAGGAGGGGCTAGCGGGGTGTATCCAGGAGGAGTTAGCGGGGTGTATCCAGGAGGAGCTAGCGGGGTGTATCCAGGAGGGGCTAGCGGGGTGTATCCAGGAGGAGTTAGCGGGGTGTATCCAGGAGGAGCTAGCGGGGTGTATCCAGGAGGAGTTAGCGGGGTGTATCCAGGAGGGGCTAGCGGGGTGTATCCAGGAGGGGCTAGCGGGGTGTATCCAGGAGGGGCTAGCGGGGTGTATCCAGGAGGAGCTAGCGGGGTGTATCCAGGAGGAGCTAGCGGGGTGTATCCAGGAGGAGCTAGCGGGGTGTATCCAGGAGGAGCTAGCGGGGTGTATCCAGGAGGAGTTAGCGGGGTGTATCCAGGAGGAGCTAGCGGGGTGTGTCCAGGAGGAGCTAGCGGGGTGTATCCAGGACGGGCTAGCGGGGTGTATCCTGGAGGAGTTAGCGGGGTGTATCCAGGAGGAGCTAGCGGGGTGTGTCCAGGAGGGGCTAGCGGGGTGTATCCAGGAGGAGCTAGCGGGGTGTATCCAGGAGGAGTTAGCGGGGTGTATCCAGGAGGAGCTAGCGGGGTGTATCCAGGAGGAGCTAGCGGGGTGTATCCAGGAGGGGCTAGCGGGGTGTATCCAGGAGGGGCTAGCGGGGTGTATCCAGGAGGAGTTAGCGGGGTGTATCCAGGAGGAGTTAGCGGGGTGTATCCAGGAGGGGCTAGCGGGGTGTATCCAGGAGGAGTTAGCGGGGTGTATCCAGGAGGAGCTAGCGGGGTGTATCCAGGAGGAGTTAGCGGGGTGTATCCAGGAGGGGCTAGCGGGGTGTATCCAGGAGGGGCTAGCGGGGTGTATCCAGGAGGGGCTAGCGGGGTGTATCCAGGAGGAGCTAGCGGGGTGTATCCAGGAGGAGCTAGCGGGGTGTATCCAGGAGGAGCTAGCGGGGTGTATCCAGGAGGAGCTAGCGGGGTGTATCCAGGAGGAGTTAGCGGGGTGTATCCAGGACGGGCTAGCGGGGTGTATCCTGGAGGAGTTAGCGGGGTGTATCCAGGAGGAGCTAGCGGGGTGTGTCCAGGAGGGGCTAGCGGGGTGTATCCAGGAGGAGCTAGCGGGGTGTATCCAGGAGGAGTTAGCGGGGTGTATCCAGGAGGAGCTAGCGGGGTGTATCCAGGAGGAGCTAGCGGGGTGTATCCAGGAGGGGCTAGCGGGGTGTATCCAGGAGGAGCTAGCGGGGTGTATCCAGGAGGAGCTAGCGGGGTGTATCCAGGAGGAGCTAGCGGGGTGTATCCAGGAGGAGTTAGCGGGGTGTATCCAGGAGGAGCTAGCGGGGTGTATCCAGGAGGAGCTAGCGGGGGGTATCCAGGAGGAGCTAGCGGGGTGTATCCAGGAGGAGTTAGCGGGGTGTATCCAGGGGGAGCTAGCGGGGTGTATCCAGGAGGGGCTAGCGGGGGGTATCCAGGAGGAGCTAGCGGGGTGTATCCAGGAGGAGTTAGCGGGGTGTATCCAGGAGGAGCTAGCGGGGTGTATCCAGGAGGAGCTAGCGGGGTGTATCCAGGAGGAGCTAGCGGGGTGTATCCAGGAGGGGCTAGCGGGATGTATCCAGGAGCTAGCGGGGTGTATCCAGGAGGAGTTAGCGGGGTGTATCCAGGAGGAGCTAGCGGGGTGTATCCAGGAGGGGCTAGCGGGGTGTATCCAGGAGGGGCTAGCGGGATGTATCCAGGAGCTAGCGGGGTGTATCCAGGAGGAGCTAGCGGGGTGTATCCAGGAGGAGTTAGCGGGGTGTATCCAGGAGGAGCTAGCGGGGTGTATCCAGGAGGTGTTAGCGGGGTGTATCCAGGAGGGGCTAGCGGGGTGTATCCAGGAGGGGCTAGCGGGGTGTATCCAGGAGGAGGTAGCGGGGTGTATCCAGGAGGAGCTAGCGGGGTGTATCCAGGAGGAGTTAGCGGGGTGTATCCAGGAGGAGTTAGCGGGGTGTATCCAGGAGGAGTTAGCGGGGTGTATCCAGGGGGAGTTAGCGGGGTGTATCCAGGAGGAGCTAGCGGGGTGTATCCAGGAGGGGCTAGCGGGGTGTATCCAGGGGGAGTTAGCGGGGTGTATCCAGGAGGAGCTAGCGGGGTGTATCCAGGAGGAGTTAGCGGGGTGTATCCAGGAGGGGCTAGCGGGGTGTATCCAGGAGGGGCTAGCGGGGTGTATCCAGGAGGAGCTAGCGGGGTGTATCCAGGAGGGGCTAGCGGGGTGTATCCAGGAGGAGTTAGCGGGGTGTATCCAGGAGGGGCTAGCGGGGTGTATCCAGGAGGAGCTAGCGGGGTGTATCCAGGAGGGGCTAGCGGGGTGTATCCAGGAGGGGCTAGCGGGGTGTATCCAGGAGGAGCTAGCGGGGTGTATCCAGGAGGGGTTAGCGGGGTGTATCCAGGAGGGGCTAGCGGGGTGTATCCAGGAGGAGCTAGCGGGGTGTATCCAGGAGGAGTTAGCGGGGTGTATCCAGGAGGGGCTAGCGGGGTGTATCCAGGAGGAGTTAGCGGGGTGTATCCAGGAGGAGTTAGCGGGGTGTATCCAGGAGGAGTTAGCGGGGTGTATCCAGGAGGAGCTAGCGGGGTGTATCCAGGAGGGGCTAGCGGGGTGTATCCAGGAGGAGCTAGCGGGGTGTATCCAGGAGGGGTTAGCGGGGTGTATCCAGGAGGGGATAGCGGGGTGTATCCAGGAGGAGCTAGCGGGGTGTATCCAGGAGGAGTTAGCGGGGTGTATCCAGGGGGAGTTAGCGGGGTGTATCCAGGAGGGGCTAGCGGGGTGTATCCAGGAGGAGCTAGCGGGGTGTATCCAGCAGGAGTTAGCGGGGTGTATCCAGGGGGAGTTAGCGGGGTGTATCCAGGAGGGGCTAGCGGGGTGTATCCAGGAGGAGTTAGCGGGGTGTATCCAGGAGGAGTTAGCGGGGTGTATCCAGCAGGAGTTAGCGGGGTGTATCCAGGAGGAGTTAGCGGGGTGTATCCAGGAGGGGCTAGCGGGGTGTATCCAGGAGGGGCTAGCGGGGTGTATCCAGGAGGGGATAGCGGGGTGTATCCAGCAGGAGTTAGCGGGGTGTATCCAGGAGGAGCTAGCGGGGTGTATCCAGGAGGAGCTAGCGGGGTGTATCCAGGAGGAGCTAGCGGGGTGTATCCAGGAGGAGCTAGCGGGGTGTATCCAGGAGGAGCTAGCGGGGTGTATCCAGGAGGGGATAGCGGGGTGTATCCAGGAGGGGCTAGCGGGGTGTATCCAGGAGGAGTTAGCGGGGTGTATCCAGGAGGAGTTAGCGGGGTGTATCCAGGAGGAGCTAGCGGGGTGTATCCAGGAGGAGTTAGCGGGGTGTATCCAGGAGGAGCTAGCGGGGTGTATCCAGGAGGAGTTAGCGGGGTGTATCCAGGAGGAGCTAGCGGGGTGTATCCAGGAGGGGCTAGCGGGGTGTATCCAGGAGTTAGCGGGGTGTATCCAGGAGGGGCTAGCGGGGTGTATCCAGGAGTTAGCGGGGTGTATCCAGGAGGGGCTAGCGGGGTGTATCCAGGAGGAGCTAGCGGGGTGTATCCAGGAGGGGCTAGCGGGGTGTATCCAGGAGGAGTTAGCGGGGTGTATCCAGGAGGAGCTAGCGGGGTGTATCCAGGAGGGGCTAGCGGGGTGTATCCAGGAGGAGTTAGCGGGGTGTATCCAGGAGGAGCTAGCGGGGTGTATCCAGGAGGAGCTAGCGGGGTGTATCCAGGAGGGGCTAGCGGGGTGTATCCAGGAGGGGCTAGCGGGGTGTATCCAGGAGGAGTTAGCGGGGTGTATCCAGGAGGAGTTAGCGGGGTGTATCCAGGAGGAGCTAGCGGGGTGTATCCAGGAGCAGCTAGCGGGGTGTATCCAGGAGGAGCTAGCGGGGTGTATCCAGGAGGAGCTAGCGGGGTGTATCCAGGGGGAGCTAGCGGGGTGTATCTAGGAGGAGTTAGCGGGGTGTATCCAGGAGGAGTTAGCGGGGTGTATCCAGGAGGAGCTAGCGGGGTGTATCCAGGAGGGGCTAGCGGGGTGTATCCAGGAGGAGTTAGCGGGGTGTATCCAGGAGGGGCTAGCGGTGTATCTAGGAGGAGTTAGCGGGGTGTATCCATGGGGAGTTAGCGGGGTGTATCCAGGAGGAGTTAGCGGGGTGTATCCAGGAGGAGCTAGCGGGGTGTATCCAGGAGGGGCTAGCGGGGTGTATCCAGGAGGGGCTAGCGGGGTGTATCCAGGAGGAGTTAGCGGGGTGTATCCAGGAGGAGCTAGCGGGGTGTATCCAGGAGCAGCTAGCGGGGTGTATCCAGGAGGAGCTAGCGGGGTGTATCCAGGAGGAGCTAGCGGGGTGTATCCAGGGGGAGCTAGCGGGGTGTATCCAGGAGGGGCTAGCGGGGTGTATCTAGGAGGAGTTAGCGGGGTGTATCCAGGAGGAGTTAGCGGGGTGTATCCAGGAGGAGCTAGCGGGGTGTATCCAGGAGGGGCTAGCGGGGTGTATCCAGGAGGAGTTAGCGGGGTGTATCCAGGAGGGGCTAGCGGTGTATCTAGGAGGAGTTAGCGGGGTGTATCCATGGGGAGTTAGCGGGGTGTATCCAGGAGGAGTTAGCGGGGTGTATCCAGGAGGAGCTAGCGGGGTGTATCCAGGAGGGGCTAGCGGGGTGTATCCAGGAGGAGCTAGCGGGGTGTATCCAGGAGGAGCTAGCGGGGTGTATCCAGGAGGAGGTAGCGAGGTGTATCCAGGAGGGGCTAGCGGGGTGTATCCAGGAGGGGCTAGCGGGGTTTATCCAGGAGGGGCTAGCGGGGTGTATCCAGGAGGGGCTAGCGGGGTGTATCCAGGAGGGGCTAGCGGGGTGTATCCAGGAGGAGCTAGCGGGATGTTCTCCATGGCAGCAGTGCTGAGGAACTTCCCTCTATTCAGCTATTTGGGGTGTTTCACTTTGCCGAGGCTGCACGGAGAGGTATTTCCTGCAGGAAAGTCTCCTCATAGATCATGGTGCCATTTTGTTCTGTTGCCCTGATTTCCCCCACTTTCAACATCCCCATCCCCCGATTCCAACAAATCCATGCCCTCCAACGTCAGGGACGCCTACAGGAACATCCCATCACCCCCTCCCCCCCCCCCCCAACCTGGTAAGGCCGCTCCAGGCCCAATCACTGGCAGTGCAAATGTACCACCCTGGCACTACCACCCTGGCACTACCACCCTGGCCGTTCCCCAGCCACCTGGCAGTGCCATCTTGGTTCCACCTCTTGGCTGCCAGGATGCATTACCAGGGTGCCCTGTCTTCGACCACCCAAGGGTCTTTAATCATCTGGGCAGACCCCCCCCCCCACCCCCCACCCCCACCCACTCCTCCCCAGGTGGCATTATGACTGGTCAGTATTTGTGGAAACCGGTACAAAATGGCAGGCTGGCAAGGTGTCCCAGGCATGACCAGTAGATCCCAGGCACCATGACAGGCTTGTTCATTTAAATATGTTGGGCGCGATTCTCCCAAAACGGGAGAAATCGTAAAGCTGCCGTAAAACCCGCAGCGCGCGCCTTCCCGACCGGGGACCGATTCTGGTCCCCGGTCGGGGCTAGCAGCCCGACGCCGTAGGCTCCGGCAAGACGGGCTTAACGAAAATCGTTAAGCCCGCTTGCCGGAGTTAGCGCCGGCTGACGCGTCATATGACGTCAGCCGCGCATGAGCAGTTTGGAATACTCCAACCCGCGCATGCGCGGGTGACGTCATCGCGTTTTTGCGCGAAACCCGCGCATGCGCGGGCCGGGTTGCCCCTCAGCCGCCCCGCGAATGGATACTGCGGGGCGGCGGAAGGACAAGTAGTGCGCGGGCATCGGACCCGCTGCCCGCGATCGGTGCCCACCGATCGCGGGCCCATGGCACCCTTGGCACGGCCGTGGTACAGCCGTGCCAATCGGTGCCATGGTTATTAATAGCGAGTTTGTGACGCCGTTTTTACGAACGGCAAGACCAGGTGTGTTTGCCGTTCGTAAAAACGGCGGAAAGGGCTGGGACTTCGGCCCATCTAACAGCTGAGAATCGCTGCCGGCCGTAAAAAAACGGCGGCAGCGATTCGGGTCGGGACTTTGGGGGGGGGGGGGGGGAGAATAGCGGGAGGGCGGCAAAAATGTCGGGAAGGCCCTCCCGCTATTCTCCCACCCGTCGTGGGGGGCGGAGAATTTCACCCGTTGATCTGGATCATGCTCAGTGAGGTTGAGATCCAGATCGCAATATCTCACTGGACTCTTTTAATCCTGAAAAGTGCTTTAAATGTCGCTATCGTGCTGGAGGGCACTTCCAAGATTCAATGTCCTTGTCCTGACACCAAGTGGGGGATAACTAGGCTGTTAAATCACTCTCATTCTCCATGGGGGAAATGGGATCTGATTGGTTTTGGGCCCAAAGTGCATCCGGCTTTGCTGAGAATCTACACGATTCAGTCAGCAGCCAAGAGGTGCTTCATCACTATGGGAACCAGACCAATCATTGGTCAGAAGTAGCTAATTTGGAACAAAGCAAAATATCCTTACCTTGTTGAGGTAGCTGCTGGCTCGGTTACAGAAACCTGGGTGCAGCAGTTATGACTCCTGCTGCATTGCTGCACAATTCCTCCCAGGGGACAGACTGAATAATTGGCTTTATAAAGCAACCAATGCTTCGTTAATTGTCGGACCCACTTGGGGTTGGCCGTATTTCAGGCCCATCTGTGGTCTGGGAGGCAAAATCATGAAATTGGTGTTCTTGGCTCCCTCCTGTGCCCATGCAATGAAGACCAATTTCTACCTTGTCTGTTGATAACCAACGTGGCACAGTGGTTAGCACTGCTGCCTCATGGCGCCAGGGACCCGGGTGAAGGTCAGTGTGGTGTTTGCCCTTTCTTCCCATGTCTGTGTAGGTTTCCTCCCACAGTCCAAAGATGTGCAGGTTAGGTGGATTGGCCATGATCAATTGACCCTTAGTGTCTACGATGTGCAGGTGAGATGTGCAGGGGTTACGGCGGGGCACGGGTGGGGGGGGGGGGGAGGGGGTTGCATGGGCCTAGATTGGGTGGGGTAATGGGCCTAGATGGGGTGGGGTAATGGGCCTAGATGGGGTGGGGTAATGGGCCCAGATAGGGTGGGGTAATGGGCCCAGATAGGGTGGGGTAATGGGCCTAGATGGGGTGGGGTAATGGGCCTAGATTGGGTGGAGTAATGAGCCCAGATAGGGTGGGGTAATGAGCCCAGATAGGGTGGGGTAATGGGCCCAGATAGGGTGGGGTAATGGGCCTAGATGGGGTGGGGTAATGAGCCCAGATAGGGTGGGGTAATGGACCCAGATAGGGTGGGGTAATGGGCCCAGATAGGGTGGGGTAATGGGCCCAGATAGGGTGGGGTAATGGGCCTAGATAGGGTGGGGTAATGGGCCTAGATGGGGTGGGGTATTGGGCCTTGATGGGGTGGGGTAATGGGCCTAGATGGGGTGGGGTATTGGGCCTTGATGGGGTGGGGTAATGGGCCTAGATGGGGTGGGGTATTGGGCCTTGATGGGGTGGGGTAATGGGCCCAGATAGGGTGGGGTAATGGGCCTAGATAGGGTGGGGTAATGGGCCTTGATGGGGTGGGGTAATGGGCCTAGATAGGGTGGGGTAATGGGTCCAGATAGGGTGGGGTAATGGGCCTTGATGGGTGGGGTAATGGGCCTAGATAGGGTGGGGTAATGGGCCTAGATAGGGTGGGGTAATGGGCCCAGATAGGGTGGGGTAATGGGTCCAGATAGGGTGGGGTAATGGACCTAGATGGGGTGGGGTAATGGGCCTAGATGGGGTGGGGTAATGGGTCCAGATAGGGTGGGATAATGAGCCCAGATAGGGTGGGATAATGGGCCTAGATGGGGTGGGGTAATGGGCCCAGATAGGGTTGGATAATGGGCCCAGATAGGGTGGGGTAATGGGCCTAGATAGGGTGGGGTAATGGGCCTAGATAGGGTGGGGTAATGGGCCTAGATAGGGTGCTCTTTCAGAGCGTCAGTGCAGACTGAATGGCCTCCTTCTGCACGGTCAGAATTCTGTCATACTCAGTCAATTTTACCATCTCCAATTCAGTTTTATTTCGCCTCCATTTTTTACATCTTTTCTGGTATTTGCATAACTGAGAGATTGACATGTCACTTTGATCCTTTTAATATCTCCTCACTGCCTGATTGAGAGGATCTTGGTAAATTCCATATCATCCAATGATTATCATTACATTTGAACCTTCCACTGAATATTAACTGTTTCTTGACATCAATGTTTGCGTACCTTATTCTTGGTCTTTGCGTATGTTGTCCTCTGTTGTCCACTCCTCAGCTCATTCAGGATCCTCTTCCTGCCTTCCATCTTCAAAATCACCCCCTGTGTATTTCCAATATTTTGGTTTAATTCCAACCTTCTGATATTTGCCATTTTTTTTATCTCATTTTATCTCCCCCATCCAACCTCTACTGAAGGGTGTTTCAACAATTAATTGACGTATTTACTTCGGTATAACCTAATGAAGTTAATCAGATTTTCAAAAAATAGTAAACATCTGATTACTAAATTCTGCACAATTTATTGAAGGCGCAAAGAGCCAATTTGGCTTTGAAGAATCACAGGCCCACAGATCTTAATGTTGACATTGCAGCTGAGCAAACAAGGTTGTTTGGAGAATAATCGGTGGGGAAACTGGCATGGCATTTCAAAGCTTAAATAACAGAATGTACATCATGAGAATTCAGTTCTTCAGTATGGGAAAATAAACTTATGTTTCTGTTAGCAATGTGTGCAAGCTACTTCTACATCACCACACTTTGGTTGTTGGGCCAACATTATGATTATCTCGGGGTACTTCTCCAATTACTCAAGCAGCACAAAACATTGACTATGCATCCCAGAGTTGCTTCTCAGATTTTCTTAAAAATGGTGTTGGAGCAAGAAAAATCTGGCAAACTATCTCAGTTTGAACATGGTACAGATAGCAACTTACCTTGGAAAATGTTGTCACCCAATCTACAATCCATGATTTCTCAGAAGAAGGCATCACTGGGCACATCAAAACTCACTGTATAATCATTGTTAGAGAGGGTATCTGTCACGCTGTAATCTTCTAATATTATTAACTGTACTGTACTGCATCCTATCTACTTATTCTAGAACTGGTATGTATGAAAAATAAAAGAACATGGCATAAAAACATGGTTGTGATGTTCTAAACTGCCACAATTTTAATTCCAGATCTTCATATACCAAATTATCTTGACGTGTAATCAATCTCCCTCCTATTCTTAAACTATAGCACAGTATTGTTTGTTGTGGAATAATGAACTTTATTAAACAATAAAAAATATACACCAGGGAAAATATTTTGTTTATTTTTTATATTTTCAAAATGTGTTCTTTTCATTTGTTTGTCGAACCCATCTTTCAAAATATTAAAAGGGCACTTGTTGCTACAGTAAAATTGTGGAACAGTTGTAGCTGAGGAAATGAAAATCAGATTTTTTTTTTTTGTTTTACATACAAGTGTTTTACTATGGGAATGAAAACTAGTTGGTTCTTTCTGACTCGTCTACTCCGTACAGTTCTGACAGTTTTTTGAACTGAGGTCCCCAGTCACCAATATAATTATAATCCTGTTCCGAGTGCGTGGTGACTGAATCCAGGGAACTTATTGACCCTGCTATGGACCCATGACCTTCGTATGCGTATGTCTGGAGAGAGTCATAAGGAGGAACACTTATATCCAGGTCAGCTTCCTGCAGCTTTTGTGCAATAAAGTCATGAATGTCAGGGCCATTTGGGGCTGAGGGGGGTCTGTGTCTGGGCAGGGGCTGTACATCTGGTTGGACATCTCGCCGATATCTCACTTCCTCAGCGACTGCAGGGTTTCTGAGTGTTGTGATGTCGAATGCCTCCGTGTCCTCCTCTCCTCCTCCTTCATCATCATACGTCACCACATTCTCTCTGATATCCTCTTCCGAAATAATGAGAGGTTCTTTTTTACTTCGCTTCAGGGTGATGAACAGAACGATGATAGCTGTGGGGACAAAGCAGTTGATGCAATGAGTTTTCTGGAGAAAAGCAACTTGGGGAATCATTCCTGATCATTTTGGCAAAAGATTAATGTATTTTCCTAAAACGATCGACAGAAGGTGAAACATCACCCTTTTCTCCCCTCTTCCCTCATTAGTTTTCTGGTCTAACAAAGTAACTCCACAGGGGGGAGGTAGCTGAGTAGTTGTAATTCTACTGAATGTGAATTTCAAGAATTGGTGAATGCGTTGGAAATATATGAATTGGACTAGATGAGGAACGATTATTCCAGGACAACATATCCAATAGACAAACCTTAGAGTAAGTAGGACCAATAAAGAAGCTGATTCCTAACAAACCAATGGATGAATGTGATGGAAGCACACACTAACTGTCGGCATCTCATGTTCAAAGTAATTTCCAATATCTGCTGCTTCCCTGTCCTACAATCAATCCACTGCATCCAGGATCCTTCTCGAGAGATTCATTTTTAATTTACTTATATAGAACATAGAACATAGAACAGTACAGCACAGAACAGGCCCTTCGGCCCTCGATGTTGTGCCGAGCAATGATCACCCTACTCAACCCCACGTATCCACCCTATACCCGTAACCCAACAATTCCCCCCCTTAACCTTACTATTAGGACACTACGGGCAATTTAGCATGGCCAATCCACCTAACCCGCACATCTTTGGACTGTGGGAGGAAACCGGAGCACCCGGAGGAAACCCATGCAGACACGGGGAGGACGTGCAGACTCCGCACAGACAGTGACCCAGCCGAGAATCGAACCTGGGACCCTGGAGCTGTGAAGCATTTATGCTAACCACCATGCTACCGTGCCGCCTTATGAGGAGCTTCATTGAAGTCTGGCATAAGGAAGTGTTATGATTCGATTAGGGGCCAGTTAATGTTTCGTTAAAGTGGACAAAGTTTGAGATCCAGTTACTTACCAAAAGAATAAAGCCACAAGATTCCATGTTAACTGAACAGATGCAATACAAGAGCCAATAAAGCAAATGGCCAACACCATCCATCTTAAACTCTAACATCCAGAATTAACACAATCCAAATATGAATTAACAGGCAAACTCTATTTGAATATGAACCAGAAACTGCTGACTCAGCGGTAGACACAACCAGGACAAAACCCACAATTCACACCCAGACATCAGTGATCACTGCGAGTTATAAAAATCCAACAAAATTTTATTTTCCTCAAGAGGCATTTTAGCTCCTTTCCTTCCAGGATACAACCTATTGTTTTGCACGGCAGCTTTTACAGACCATGGTCATTACTGCTTGCCTTCCAAATTCTCAATGAATGCTCCCTGAATTCGCAAGTCTGCACCTCGCATCTCTAACCGTCAACACATTTCCCGTTTTCTATGTTTTGAACTGAACACTGCCATTCACGGGCATTTCTCTGCTGCAACTACCAGCCTTGCTGAGCAGATACCTCTTCAGCTCCCATTGTGCTGACACCACTTCCAGGCTTTTCCGAAGTCAGAGTTTCCGGTTTCATGGACCTGACCAAAGCACCTTAACTGACCAGAGGCCAATCTGCCAATCTGTGCTTCTCATCTGAATGTTTCCTCTCCTGGGATAGTTTATGCTCCAACCCACCCCCCACCCCCAACACACCACTTGGTTGTGTTTCTCTACCAAACCCTGGTCAACCCTTCATTCTTTTTGCACCATCTCCCTAGGTCCTGTCAAAAGAAACCTGGAAGTGAGCCCACATGACCCACGTTTTACAGCTCTCTGCATGTGCATCTGAGTTTTAGTGTTGTGTTTGGCCTTCTATACTTTGCAAAGAATTCCATCAAACACTAGACTTTTCCAAACCAGGAACTTTATTGAATCACAGGTGGTAAGATAGCGACCTGTCCCAGAGCAAGTTATCATGGAGTTTCTTTGTACTCCTCTGGAACCACATCTAGCATGACTCTTCACCTGCATGTGTTACTACCATCACAGTGGTTAGCACTGTTGTTTCACAGCTCCGGGGTTCCAAGTTCGATTCCCAGCTTGGGTCACTGTCTGTGTGGAGTCTGCACGTTCTCCCCGTGTCTGTGTGGGTTTTGTCCGGGTGCTCCGGTTTCCTCCCACGGTCCAAAGATGTGCGGGTTAGGTGGATTGTCCATACTAAAAAGGTTAGATAGAGTTATGGGTTATGGGTGGAGTTGTGGGCTTCGGTAATGTGCTCTTTCCAAGGGCCGGTGCAGACTCAATGGGCCCAATGGCCTCCTTCTGCACTGTACATTGTATGTACGATCGTATGAATAGGTGACTATCAGCAATATATCTGTTTAATCTTCTCATTAAGCTTCATTCCATTGTGGTGGAAGCATTTTTGTCTTATTTTAACGTGTATAAATGGACTGGATCAGAGACAGGGAGAAATTTGGGAAGGGAAGACCTCTTACTCTTGAACTGTGTCTCCTGCTTCGAGTCTCTCCGACAAGTGGAAAGATCCTCCCTGCATCGCCCTGTCAAATCCCCTCAGCGTTTTATAAGCTTCAATAAGCACTTGCTGCAGAAAATGTTTCTCCCCCTTTTCTACTTTTGCTTCTGTTACGAATTGCTTTAGATCTGTGCCCTCTCACCCTCAATCCTTTCACCATTGGGAATAACCCGACAAACTCTGTCCGGATATGATTTGGAAAACCTCCGTCAAATCTCCTCTCAAACGTCTTCATTCCTAACTTTGCCAATCGATCTTCATCACTGAAATACCTCATCGCTGGAACATCTCCTGAATTAGCTCTGCATTCTCTCTAATGCTTGCAGATCCTCACTAAAGTGTGGTGCACAATACCCCACACAATACTTTAGCTGAGGCCAAACTAGTTTCTTGTACAAATTCAAAATAACCTCCTCACTCTTGTACTCTATGTCCCTATTAGTAAAGGATATAATATTGTACGTTTTATTAACTGCTCTTTCAACCTGTCCTGGCACCTTCAATGATCTCTGCACATATACACCCTGTCCCTCTGCTCCTGATATTAGATATTGTCTCCCCATGTCTTTCCAAAATGAATCACACACACTTCTTTGCATTGAATATTATCATAGAATTATCATAGAATTTACAGTGCAGAAGGAGGCCATTCAGCCCATCGAGTCTGGAATGGCTCTTGGAAAGAGCACCCTACCCTAGGTCAACAACTCCAACCTATCCCCATAACCCAGTAACCCCACACAACACTAAGGGCAATTTTAGACACTAAGGGCAATTTAGCATGGCCAATCCACCTAACCTGCACATCTTTGGACTGTGGGAGGAAACCGGAGCACCCGGAGGAAACCCACGTAGACACGGGGAGGATGTGCAAACTCCGCACAGACAGTGACCCAAGCCAGAATCGAACCTGGGTCCCTGGAGCTGTGAAGCGATTGTGCTATCCACAATGCTACCATGCTGCCCCTGGTCTGTCCATTTCACCAATCTGTCTACGTTCCTTTGAAGTTCGATGCTGTTCTCTTCACACTTCACAACGCTGTATAGCTTCACACTTCACACTTCACAATGCTGTATAGCTTCACACTTCACACTTCACAACGCTGTATAGCTCACACTTCACACTTCACAACGCTGTATAGCTCACACTTCACACTTCACAATGCTGTATAGCTTCACACTTCACAACGCTGTATAGTTTCACACTTCACACTTCACAACACTGTATAGCTCACACTTCACACTTCACAACGCTGTATAGCTTCACAATGCTGTATAGCTCACACTTCACACTTCACAACACTGTATAGCTCACACTTCACACTTCACAACGCTGTATAGCTTCACAATGCTGTGTAGCTCACACTTCACAACACTGTATAGCTTCACGCTTCACAATGCTGTATAGCTCACACTTCACACTTCACAACGCTGTATAGCTTCACACTTCACACTTCACAACGCTGTATAGCTTCACACTTCACACTTCACAAAACTGTATAGCTCACACTTCACACTTCACAACGCTGTATAGCTTCACAATGCTGTATAGCTCACACTTCACAACACTGTATAGCTTCACGCTTCACAATGCTGTATAGCTCACACTTCACAACGCTGTATAGCTTCACACTTCACACTTCACACTTCACAACGCTGTATAGCTTCACACTTCACACTTCACAACGCTGTATAGCTTCACACTTCACACTTCACAACACTGTATAGCTTCACACTTCACACTTCACAACACTGTATAGCTTCACAATGCTGTATAGCTTCACACTTCACACTTCACAACGCTGTATAGCTTCACACTTCACACTTCACACTTCACAACGCTGTATAGCTTCACACTTCACACTTCACAACGCTGTATAGCTTCACACTTCACACTTCACACTTCACAACGCTGTATAGCTTCACACTTCACAACGCTGTATAGCTTCACACTTCACACTTCACAACACTGTATAGCTTCACACTTCACACTTCACAACGCTGTATAGCTTCACACTTCACACTTCACAATGCTGTATAGCTTCACAACGCTGTATAGCTCACACTTCACACTTCACAACGCTGTATAGCTTCACACTTCACACTTCACAACGCTGTATAGCTTCACACTTCACAACGCTGTATAGCTTCACACTTCACACTTCTCAACGCTGTATAGCTTCACACTTCACACTTCACAACGCTGTATAGCTTCACAACGCTGTATAGCTTCACACTTCACACTTCACAACGCTGTGTAGCTTCACAACGCTGTATAGCTTCACACTTCACACTTCACAACGCTGTGTAGCTTCACAATGCTGTGTAGCTTCACACTTCACAATGCTGTATAGCTTCACAATGCTGTATAGCTTCACAACGCTGTATAGCTTCACAATGCTGTATAGCTTCACAACGCTGTATAGCTTCACAATGCTGTATAGCTTCACAACGCTGTATAGCTTCACAATGCTGTATAGCTTCACAACGCTGTATAGCTTCACAATGCTGTATAGCTTCACAATGCTGTATAGCTTCACAATGCTGTATAGCTTCTCAACGCTGTATAGCTTCACAACGCTGTATAGCTTCACACTTCACAACGCTGTATAGCTTCACAATGCTGTATAGCTTCACACTTCACACTTCGCAATGCTGTATAGCTTCACACTTCACACTTCACACTTCACAACGCTGTATAGCTTCACAACGCTGTATAGCTTCACACTTCACACTTCGCAATGCTGTATAGCTTCACACTTCACACTTCACAACGCTGTATAGCTTCACACTTCACACTTCACACTTCGCAATGCTGTATAGCTTCACACTTCACACTTCACAACGCTGTATAGCTTCACACTTCACACTTCACACTTCACAATGCTGTATAGCTTCACACTTCACACTTCACAACACTGTATAGCTCACACTTCACACTTCACAACGCTGTATAGCTTCACAATGCTGTATAGCTTCACAACGCTGTATAGCTTCACAATGCTGTATAGCTTCACACTTCACAACGCTGTATAGCTTCACAACGCTGTATAGCTTCTCAACGCTGTATAGCTTCACAATGCTGTATAGCTTCACAATGCTGTATAGCTTCACAATGCTGTATAGCTTCACAATGCTGTATAGCTTCACAATGCTGTATAGCTTCACAATGCTGTATAGCTTCACAATGCTGTATAGCTTCTCAACGCTGTATAGCTTCACACTTCACACTTCGCAATGCTGTATAGCTTCACACTTCACACTTCACAACGCTGTATAGCTTCACACTTCACACTTCACACTTCACACTTCGCAAAGCTGTATAGCTTCACACTTCACACTTCACAATGCTGTATAGCTTCACACTTCACACTTCACAATGCTGTATAGCTTCACACTTCACAACGCTGTATAGCTTCACACTTCACACTTCACACTTCACAATGCTGTATAGCTTCACAACGCTGTATAGCTTCACACTTCATACTTCACAATGCTGTATAGCTTCACAACGCTGTATAGCTTCACACTTCACAATGCTGTATAGCTTCTCAACGCTGTATAGCTTCACACTTCACAACGCTGTATAGCTTCTCAACGCTGTATAGCTTCACACTTCACAATGCTGTATAGCTTCACACTTCACACTTCACAACGCTGTATAGCTTCACACTTCACACTTCACAACGCTGTATAGCTTCACACTTCACACTTCACAATGCTGTATAGCTTCACAACGCTGTATAGCTTCACACTTCACAATGCTGTATAGCTTCTCAACGCTGTATAGCTTCACACTTCACAACGCTGTATAGCTTCACACTTCATACTTCACAATGCTGTATAGCTTCACACTTCACAACGCTGTATAGCTTCACACTTCACACTTCACAACGCTGTATAGCTTCACACTTCACAATGCTGTATAGCTTCTCAACGCTGTATAGCTTCACACTTCACAACGCTGTATAGCTTCTCAACGCTGTATAGCTTCACACTTCACAATGCTGTATAGCTTCACACTTCACACTTCACAACGCTGTATAGCTTCACACTTCACACTTCACAACGCTGTATAGCTTCACACTTCACACTTCACACTTCACAACGCTGTATAGCTTCTCAACGCTGTATAGCTTCACAATGCTGTATAGCTCACACTTCACAATGCTGTACAGCTTCACACTTCACAATGCTGTATAGCTTCACACTTCACAACGCTGTATAGCTTCTCAACGCTGTATAGCTTCACAATGCTGTATAGCTTCACACTTCACACTTCACAACGCTGTGTAGCTTCACAATGCTGTATAGCTTCACAATGCTGTATAGCTTCACAACGCTATATAGCTTCACAACGCTGTATAGCTTCACAACGCTGTATAGCTTCACAACGCTATATAGCTTCACAATGCTGTATAGCTTCACAACGCTGTATAGCTTCACAACGCTGTATAGCTTCACAATGCTGTATAGCTTCACAACGCTGTATAGCTTCACAACGCTGTATAGCTTCACAATGCTGTATAGCTTCACAACGCTGTATAGCTTCACAACGCTGTATAGCTTCACAATGCTGTATAGCTTCACAATGCTGTATAGCTTCACAACGCTGTATAGCTTCACAACGCTGTATAGCTTCACAATGCTGTATAGCTTCACAACGCTGTATAGCTTCACAATGCTGTATAGCTTCACAACGCTATATAGCTTCACAACGCTGTATAGCTTCACACTTCACACTTCACAACGCTGTATAGCTTCACACTTCACACTTCACACTTCACAACGCTGTATAGCTTCTCAACGCTGTATAGCTTCACAACGCTGTATAGCTTCACACTTCACACTTCACAACACTGTATAGCTTCACAACGCTGTATAGCTTCACACTTCACACTTCACAACGCTGTATAGCTTCACACTTCACACTTCACACTTCACAACGCTGTATAGCTTCTCAACGCTGTATAGCTTCACAACGCTGTATAGCTTCACACTTCACACTTCACAACGCTGTATAGCTTCACACTTCACACTTCACAACGCTGTATAGCTTCACAATGCTGTATAGCTTCACACTTCACACTTCACAACGCTGTATAGCTTCACAACGCTGTATAGCTTCACACTTCACACTTCACAATGCTGTATAGCTTCACACTTCACACTTCACACTTCACAATGCTGTATAGCTTCACAACGCTGTATAGCTTCACACTTCACACTTCACAATGCTGTATAGCTTCACACTTCACACTTCACAATGCTGTATAGCTTCACACTTCACACTTCACAACACTGTATAGCTTCACAATGCTGTATAGCTTCACACTTCACACTTCACACTTCACAATGCTGTATAGCTTCACACTTCACACTTCACAACGCTGTATAGCTTCACACTTCACACTTCACACTTCACAACGCTGTATAGCTTCTCAACGCTGTATAGCTTCACAACGCTGTATAGCTTCACACTTCACACTTCACAACGCTGTATAGCTTCACACTTCACACTTCACAATGCTGTCCAGCTTCACACTTCACACTTCACACTTCACAACACTGTATAGCTTCTCAACGCTGTACAGCTTCACAACGCTGTATAGCTTCACACTTCACAACGCTGTATAGCTTCTCAACGCTGTATAGCTTCACACTTCACACTTCGCAATGCTGTATAGCTTCACACTTCACACTTCACAATGTTGTATAGCTTCACACTTCACACTTCACAACGCTGTATAGCTTCACACTTCACACTTCACAGCGCTGTATAGCTTCACACTTCACAATGCTGTATAGCTTCACACTTCACACTTCACAACGCCGTATAGCTTCACACTTCACACTTCAAAACGCTGTATAGCTTCACACTTCACACTTCACAACGCTGTATAGCTTCACACTTCACACTTCAAAACGCTGTATAGCTTCACACTTCACACTTCACACTTCACAACGCTGTATAGCTTCACAACGCTGTATAGCTTCACACTTCACACTTCACAACGCTGTATAGCTTCACACTTCACACTTCACACTTCACAACGCTGTATAGCTTCACAACGCTGTATAGCTTCACAACGCTGTATAGCTTCACACTTCACACTTCACAACACTGTATAGCTTCACACTTCACACTTCATACTTCACAACGCTGTATAGCTTCACACTTCACAATGCTGTATAGCTTCACAACGCTGTATATCTTCACACTTCACACTTCACAACACTGTACAGCTTCACACTTCACACTTCACACTTCACAACACTGTACAGCTTCATACTTCACACTTCACACTTCACAACGCTGTATAGCTTCACACTTCACATTTCACAACGCTGTATAGCCTTACACTTCACACTTCACCACGCTGTATAGCTTCACACTCAGGTTTATAGCCTTATTTCAATGTTGGCAGCAAACAAATCGAGGCTCACATCTTTCCATTTAATTTAATTCAGTGGATTATTATTTTTCAAAGTTTTTATTTTAGTAATGTGTTATCATTTGTGAGATGACTGTTAATTTATTACTGAATAAGATAATTATGTATGAATCAACATACATAATTATAAAATAACTTTACAAAATCTCCATTATTACCAGTATTAAGATTACCTGGGGTAATATATCCAATTCAGTGGCCGGCCTCAGGCGTATCTCAGTCTTTCAAAGAGTAAATATGTTTATTGAAGATCTATGTTGTGGTTCATTGACCAAATTATTTTCCAGTAACCAGTTATAAATTATACATCAATAAACCGTTGATACACAAATACATCGGTGTGGATTCTCTGAGTATCATTATTACAGATTGAAACCGGCATGAGTTCCGGAGATCATATCAGCGCAAACCTTAACTAAAGTCCCTCATGAGGTTTGTGGTAAATGGCAGTTCAACAATAGCGTCCTCTCCCAAGCCAAACTGCCCAGCATTGAGTCGCTAATCACTCAAAACCAGCTCTCCTGGCACACCATAGTTTTCATGGTCTGACACCAGACTCCCAAAGCAACTGTTCTCAGAACGTGATCGCAGGAGTGCAGATATCATTGGCTTAGCAATGAGTATACGTTGATGGAATAGCACACTCCAGGAGCTCGGAGTTGGTGACCTTGTGCTCCAAGATATGCCAAGGATACATCTGAGACAGCAAAGCTGGAGACTGTGCATATTTTTCTTTACCTGGCATATGGTGTCTATATCAGGACGAGTGTAATTTGATTTGATAGATTGGCAGTTTGGTATTCTCAGTCTTGTTGTTGTTCTTTCAACTCTTTCTTACTCAGCAGAGACAGAAATCCTGCAGCTTTTATGATACATGTGTTGTTTTACCATCAAGTGACAGATTGCTGTTGATTATGGAGCCTAGATATGTTGAAGCTATCAACAACCTCCAGTATCACATTATCAATGCTGATAGATAAATGTATGGCAACATCCTGGACCATAACATTTATCTCCCTGATGCTGATGGTCAAGCAAAACTCTTTACAGGTGAGAGTCCGTCTATTTGCTATCGAAGGCGTTCCTCATATGGAATACTGAGGCAGCATCATCAGCTTAAAGCCATTCTCTGATCAGCCGAGCAAGGCTGGTCGGCTCCACTCGTTCTGGTATGTATGTTTGCGCTCTCTGTAGATGATCTGAAGGCAAATTACAGCAGCAAAGAGAAGAATATGCACAAGGGTGTTGTCCCAGAGAGTGACCTTCTTAGTCCGTCACCTGCAAAAGAAATGCAGTGAACGAAGGGGGCCATTGTCTTCATTGATCTCACCAAGATGAGCAGCAACAATCTAGTTAAGCTAGTGAAGAAAACGTTCTGCGCACCAAAGCTGCTCAATGTGATCTCCTCCTTCCAGGAAAACAGGATGGGTAAGGTCAGGACGGGCATCATCAGAACCATCTAAGATTCACAGTAGGTTCAAGCAGGGTTGTGTTCTGGAACAAACATATTGGGCGCAATTCTCCACACTCCCGACGGGGCGGAGAATAGCGGGCGGCGTAAATTTTTACGGCCACGCTGGTCCGACGCCCTCCCGCTATTCTCCCCCCCCCCCCCACGCCCGCCTCCCGACACGAATCGCTGCCCGCTGTTTTTTTACGGCGAGCAGCGATTCTCAGCTGGCCGATGGGCCGAATTCCAAGGCCTTTACGACCGTTGTTATGAACGTCAAACACACCTGGTCTGACCGTTCGTAAAAACGGCCGTAAAGTCCCGATCTGGGGAACCATGGCACCGATTGGAATGGCAGTACCACGGCCGTGTCAAGGGTGCCATGGGCCCACGATCGTTGGGCACCGATCGCGGGCAGCGGGTACTTACCCCGCGCACTCTTTCTCCCTCCGCCGCCCCGCAGTATCCATTCGCGGGGCGGCTGAGGGGCATACCGGCCCGCGCATGCGCGGGTTTCACGCAAATGCGTGATGACGTCATCCGCGAATACGCGGGTTGGAGTCGTCCAAACCGCGCATGCGCGGCTGACGTCATCTGACGCGTCAGCCGTCGCTAACTCTGGCTAGAGGGCTTAACGAAATTCGTTAAGCCCGCGATGCCGGAGTTCACGGCCGCGCGATGCTAGCCCCGACCGGGGAGCAGAATCGGTTCCCGGTCGGGGGGGGCGGAGGCTGGCGTCAAACCCGCCTGTTTTTGACGCCAGCCTCACGATTTCTCCCGGGTGCGGAGAATCACGCCCATTCTTCCCTTTGGTGCTGTCAGCAGAACATATGCTGACACACCAGAACTGATGGGAAGCTGTCGACCTTGCTCATCTTAAGCTAAAGTAGCTAGTGGACAATACTGAATAAAAGAATATATTACTGTTAGTCGACTCTTGTCCTTGACGAGCCATTGCAACTCTCTCACTCTCTCATTCTGCTGGGATATTTTCACTTTATCAAAGCTACAGAATTTGGATGCTGGAATTGTCAAGAGGAATCACTTAATCTCAGTGCAACAACAACCCTGAGATTGATTTCCCTTTTGTTTATCACTGTCCAAATTATTTTGTTAACCCATCTGAATCCAGTCCTGTCAGTTTACTGCCAAGAACGAAGTGTCTCTTGGCCAAGGCAGCAGATATTATGAAAGGTAACAAAAAGCTTCGTCAAAAAGATCGTTTTTAAGGGAAGTTCTGAAAGAATGAGAGAAAGGTAGAGAATATTTAGGGAGGATATTGCAGAGTTTTAGGCCTCAACAATTGGACAATGTCTACGCGCATGAGGCCAGAGATGGAGTCGCACAGATACTCCAGAAGGTTCTATGCTTGTATGAAACAAAGGGAGGGTGGGGCACAGCCCTGAAGAGACTTGAGCACAGATGAGAAATTTAAATTGAAGACACTACGGATTGGTAGTAAAGGTAGGTCAGCGAGCAAAAGGGTCATGGATGACTGGGACTTGGTGTGAGTTAGCAAATGAACAGTCGGTCTTTTAAGCAAGTTGTAGTTTATGTAATATGGCAGGTGATATTCCAGTCAGGAGAATATCGGAGTCGGCACGTGAGATAAACATGGTTGAGGACTTAAGCAGTGGGGCTGATGTGTTTCAAGGTGTTATACAGGAAAAAGTCATTGGTCTTTGTACTGGGGATCACATGGGGTTAGAAGGGAAACAAGGCGGTGCCAACATTGTGATAAGTCCTGTTCCTGTGACAATGTCTGGTGGGGCAGGGGGTTGGCTGGTGGGGCAGGGGGTAGGCTGGTGGGGCAGGGGGTTGGCTGGTGGGGCAGGGGGTTGGCTGGTGGGGCAGGGGGTTGGCTGGTGGGGCAGGGGGGTTGGCTGGTGGGGCAGGGGGTAGGCTGGTGGGGCAGGGGGGTTGGCTGGTGGGGCAGGGGGGTTGGCTGGTGGGGCAGGGGGTAGGCTGGTGGGGCAGGGGGGTTGGCTGGTGGGGCAGGGGGGTGTCTAGTGGGGCAGGGGGTTGGCTGGTGGGGCAGGGGGTTGGCTGGTGGGGCAGGTGGGTGTCTAGTGGGGCGGGGGGTTGGCTGGTGGGGCAGGGGGTTGGCTGGTGGGGCCGGGGTTGGCTGGTGGGGCAGGGGGGTGTCTGGTGGAGCAGGGGGTTGGTTGGTCGAATTGATATTCAGGGATTCTAATTACAATCTGCTAAAGGTTTTCATAACTGGGGGGAAAAGTATTAAAAGTATTAAACCCCCAAGATGTGTCATTAACTGTAGATGATTCACATCTGTATTCAAAGTCCTCCAATAACTTATTGGTGCTGACTGGCATCGGGGGGGGGTATTTGTTTCTCATGCCAGACGTTGTTCTCAACGAATTTTGAAGTTTTATTTGGAGCATTGTAATTTTGAAATGTGCACAATCTGAGCTTTAATCAATCTAAGCACTCATTTCTGTCTTAGTTTAGAATCAACGCAGTCACATTCATAAACAGTGAGTCTAATGATTGGTTGAAAACAAATGTGAGAACTGATGTTCGTCAGATGCACATGAAGATTACACAATGAACAGCAGGTATGAAGTATATTTTCATTGTTCCAAACAGATGTCCTATATTCCTTGCTCACTACTTATATCATTGAGAGCTGTATCTGTGATATCAGTGGCAGGTGTTTGAAACAATATTCTGCTTTATTGCTTCTCATTCAGTACGCAGCCAATCTGTACGCTGTCTTCTCTAATCAGATTTATTCCTGGACTGGCCATAACAGTGGGAATTTCCTGGGCAGAATACAGCAGTCACCAGCCCTTGCATTCGGATAATAATAAATGCATATTTGACTCCAATAACCTAATCGTTCAAGATAAACACAGTTGCTTATTATGATCAATGGCCTGTTTCCTGGTAGGAAATTACTTTTTGAATCATCAGAAAAGGAATCACAATAATATTAGATACAGGTATGGGAGGATAAACCAAGATGTGTTTCAGCTAGCTCCACACAGATAAAACTATCATTGTTTTATATGCTTGCAGAACAGAACATAGGAGCCAATCAGCAGAAGGATGCACTTTGGGGAATTTACATAAACAACCACGTTAATAATTCATAGAACATGTCGGTCTTTGTCCAGTTATGTGTGCGGTTTGAAATTTTTTAAAAAGCGAATCAAAATGAAAAGAAACAAAACATTTCAAAATAGTTTTTATTTCAACAATTAACTAATTTAAGAAGTAAACAAAGAACTAATTTAAGATCAGGAACTTGCAATTTTGGAACTCATTCCTGAGCACCCAAATCAGAGTGTGTGCCATGCTTGGGATTGATTTTCTGGTTTGCTTAGTGGAATTAAAATTGGTGGAGGATTGGGAGGAAAGGTGATGGAAGGGCTTGTGTGATTGATGTATGACGTACTTACACCCTGGAATGGGAATATTGGCTTGAAGTGACTGCAGATATCAGTCACAATCTTTAAAATGTAGATATCTTCTCAGCCAGTCCCTTGGGACCGAGGATGATTTTCTTCCGCTCTGTTTCAATAGATTTCGAGATGGCTCAGAAGTCCAATCTACAGACCCTGCCAGAACATCCCTACATCAGCTCCAATTCAGAGTCCTCAGCAACCAATCGTTCAGCAGGTTAAGCACAGGATGACGAAGGCTTAAGGAGCAGAAAACCTTCTCCTTTTGCCTCAGAAGCACAAAATGGTTGGGTTGGGTGAGCTTGTGACCATTTATTAAAAGTGAAAATGGGCAGAAAGTGGTCAATGTAAACAGAAATGTTATTGCCTCCCCCAACCGCCCCCCCACCCCCAGGTCGATCATGAGTCACCCGACTCGCTCTGCCAAGCATGATCGGAATCTCGCCCTCACTGGCTCATTAAATACCTGGACACTAGATTCACCAGGCACCTGGAAGAATTTGCCAGGCGGCATTTAACACTGTCCCATCTAAATGTGGACCAGGCATAATGACACCTGGGTGGGGGTGCGGGGTCTCCCGCACCATTGGAGACCCCCGGGTGATCGGAACAGAGCATGGTAGCATCCTGGCTTCAACCTGGCAGCATCTTGCCGCAGCCAGGGTACCAGACTGGCACTATCAAGGCACCAGGCTGATAGTGCCAGGGTGCCCGAGTGACAGAGTGGCACTGTCAGGGGTCAGGTCTGGGGGGGGGGGGGGGGGGGGGGGGGGGGTCCTTTCCAGGTTGAGCAGGCGTTCCCAGGGATCGCCCCAAGGTTGGGAGTGAGGAGAATCACAAAGACCGAAGGGAGGGGCTGAAAATTGGGGGTAAAGGTCAGAGCAGTCGGCGGCTTTGGAGAAGTGAATCTCCCACGGCCAAAATAAAACCGTCAAAGTATAACTTGAATTGCTGAATCACAGCCGCAGAATATGGGCAATACTGCTGAAAAACTAAAAGCAAAATAGTTTGCCTATCTTATTCGGTCAAATTGGGGAGAGGGTGGGGAGAGGGTGGGGAGGGGGTGGGGAGGGGGTGGGGCGAGGGTGGGGAGAGGGTGGTGAGGGGTGGGGAGGGGGTGGGGAGAGGGTGGGGAGAGGGTGGGGAGGGGGTGGGGAGGGGCGGGGAGGGGTGGGGAGAGGGTGGGGAGGGGGTGGGGAGAGGGTGGGGAGGGGTGGGGAGAGGGTGGGGAGGGGGTGGGGAGGGGCGGGGAGGGGGTGGGGAGAGGGTGGGGAGGGGGTGGGGAGAGGGTGGCGAGGGGTGGGGAGAGGTGCTGGGTGAGGGCTGAAGACTTGCTTTAAGTTTTATTTCATTGCTTCGATAAAGAGTCAGTGCACAGTTAGGCCTTCCGCCACACCCTGCCTCTGAACGCTGCCTCCTGCCTCCGCACCCTGCCTCCACACCCTGCCTCCACACCCTGCCTCCTGCCTCCACACCCTGCCTCCTGCCTCCGCACCCTGCCTCCACACCCTGCCTCCTGCCTCCACACCCTCCACCCTGCCTCCACACCCTGCCTCCACACCCTGCCTCCTGCCTCCACACCCTGCCTCCTGCCTCCGCACCCTGCCTCCTGCCTCCACACCCTCCACCCTGCCTCCTGCCTCCACACCCTGCCTCCTGCCTCCACACCCTGCCTCCTGCCTCCGCACCCTGCCTCCTGCCTCCACACCCTCCACCCTGCCTCCTGCCTCCGCACCCTGCCTCCTGCCTCCACACCCTCCACCCTGCCTCCTGCCTCCACACCCTGCCTCCTGCCTCCACACCCTGCCTCCTGCCTCCGCACCCTGCCTCCTGCCTCCACACCCTCCACCCTGCCTCCTGCCTCCGCACCCTGCCTCCTGCCTCCACACCCTCCACCCTGCCTCCTGCCTCCACACCCTGCCTCCTGCCTCCACACCCTGCCTCCTGCCTCCACACCCTGCCTCCTGCCTCCACACTCTGCCTCCTGCCTCCACACCCTGCCTCCTGCCTCCGCACCCTGCCTCCACACCCTGCCTCCACACCCTGCCTCCACACCCTGCCTCCGCACCCTGCCTCCGCACCCTCCACCCTGCCTCCACACCCTGCCTCCTGCCTCCGCACCCTGCCTCCTGCCTCCGCACCCTGCCTCCTGCCTCCACACCCTGCCTCCTGCCTCCACACCCTGCCTCCTGCCTCCACACCCTGCCTCCTGCCTCCACACCCTGCCTCCTGCCTCCGCACCCTGCCTCCGCACCCTGCCTCCTGCCTCCACACCCTGCCTCCTGCCTCCACACCCTGCCTCCTGCCTCCACACCCTGCCTCCACACTCTGCCTCCTGCCTCCGCACCCTGCCTCCTGCCTCCGCACCCTGCCTCCTGCCTCCACACCCTCCACCCTGCCTCCACACCCTCCACCCTGCCTCCACACCCTGCCTCCGCACCCTGCCTCCTGCCTCCACACCCTCCACCCTGCCTCCTGCCTCCACACCCTCCACTCTGCCTCCTGCCTCCGCACCCTGCCTCAACACCCTGCCTCCTGCCTCCACACCCTCCACCCTGCCTCCTGCCTCCACACCCTGCCTCCTGCCTCCACACCCTCCACCCTGCCTCCACACCCTGCCTCCACACCCTGCCTCCTGCCTCCACACTCTGCCTCCTGCCTCCACACCCTGCCTCCTGCCTCCACACCCTGCCTCCTGCCTCCACACTCTGCCTCCTGCCTCCACACCCTGCCTCCTGCCTCCACACTCTGCCTCCTGCCTCCACACTCTGCCTCCTGCCTCCGCACCCTGCCTCCACACCCTGCCTCCTGCCTCCACACCCTCCACCCTGCCTCCACACCCTGCCTCCACACCCTGCCTCCGCACCCTGCCTCCTGCCTCCACACCCTCCACCCTGCCTCCTGCCTCCACACCCTGCCTCCTGCCTCCACACCCTCCACTCTGCCTCCTGCCTCCGCACCCTGCCTCCACACCCTGCCTCCTGCCTCCACACCCTCCACCCTGCCTCCTGCCTCCACACCCTGCCTCCTGCCTCCACACCCTGCCTCCTGCCTCCACACCCTCCACCCTGCCTCCGCACCCTCCACCCTGCCTCCGCACCCTGCCTCCTGCCTCCACACCCTGCCGACTCCCAACTCTTTCTGGGGTTGCTGGCCATGACTCCCACTTTCACCCCCATACCCCAGATGGAAAATCCGCCCTTCCCAAGAACTCCTTCCCAGGTTGTTTTTGTGGAGCGGGGAATTGTCACGATTCTGGATTCCTGACCTGGGAGCAAGTGTTCAGTCCAGGGAGTGGTAACAGTGCAGAAGGAGGCCATTTGGCCCATTCAGCCTAAACTGGCTTTCTGTGGAGCGCCACTCCCTCTGGCGACTGATATTTGAGGGATATTGCTAATTGTAACTTTGCTGTCACATCTAATACAGAGTGTTCTTCAAAAATCATTAATTGGATGAAAAGTAATCAACCAAATCCAGAGAGATGTGCTGATGTGCTGCAGAACTGCAAACACTGGCTTTCGGAATATCAGTATTTATTATTCAGCCAAATCCCATGTCAGAAACCAAGCTGATTTTAAGAGTCCCCTAGGCTCTGATTTCTGATTAGTGCTGCATTAGTGCCCAAATTAAAATGATTCAGAATCCCGACTCATGACCTTTCTGACTCGAGATGTAACAAACACTTTGGAATGGCTGCGGAACCATTTCAATTGGTTTGAAGTTGGTCAAACATCAGGAAGGATGTTTCGCTGCAGTAGCTTTTGTTTAACATTGCAGAAATGAAAACAGGCCATCCAATTCCTCAGGGCATCATCTTTGCTTCACACATCACAGGCAGCTCTGTGTGCTCTGGCTTTAAGCAAAGATAATCCAAATGGATTACAAGATTTATTAGTTTCATTTTTCTTGTCTGTGAGTTTATTGGGAAACTGAAACCACTGCTATTGCACATCAAAAAAAAGGTTGGTGTGGTTTCAAAGTGGCAGTACATTTCATCAGATGATGAATTGCATTGGAATTGGGTTGCACAGTGAAGTTTCTGTTATGTTACTCCGTGTAACATAAACTGCTGCTGGATGTAGGCTTTACGAAAAGATGCTCCAAACTATGAAATGAGTTCAACGTGTTTATTGAACTATTAACAGTTCTGAAATGAGTTTGACACTCTGCTAATCTAACTGTAGTAACTCAGTCTAACTGTACCAGCTTGCTCTAAGCCATGTGCTAGAGTGTGATGCTGCTGATCAACCCTGCCTTACTCTCTTGGTGTCCGTCTGTGGAAGAGGCAAGTTGTGTGTGTCTAGTCCCTTTTATAGTGTTCGTGTCATGCCCCCTTGTGGTGATGCCACCTCTGGGTGTCCTGATTACCCATTGGTTGTGTCCTATTCTGATTGTCCATTGGTTGCATGTTTGCATATCATGACATCTCCCCCTTTTTTTGCGTTTTTTTTTAGATGGATGTACATGTGAATGTGTCTGTCTAATGTGACTGACTGGAACATACAGTGAACAGGAACACAGAATAAAACAAACAAAACAATTGTTCGTAAGTCCAGTCTGATCCTCGATGGCCGCCGGAGAGGTGGTGGAGGGGATGACGGTGTCTTGACAGGTGAGTGGGAGGCCTGACTGGTGGAGCCGTGGTTTGAGGTGTTTGGAGGTGGCAACCCGACATGTGGAAATGGAGGGGAAAGTGGTTACGGGCGTGCGATTTTTTCGAAGAGCCCTTCGATTCCTTTGCACAATGGAGCCATCAGATATTCGTATGACATAGGATCCGGGCACAGCCTGTCGAATGACGACAGCTGGGGCAGACCACCCACCATCCGGGATCTTGATCCTGACAGTGTCTGCCGGAGATAGCACGTCCAGATCGGTGGCATGTGCTTCATAGCCCTGTTTCTGGCTGTTTCGAAGCTGCTGATCAAGGTTGGGCAGGTGTATGGCTGGAAGCATTGTTCGCAGGTCCCTGTTCATCAGCAGTTGAGCTGGTGAACTGCCAGTGGACAAGGGAGTCGCCCGCTACGCAAGTAGTGCAAGGTGTATGTTGGACGCGGAGTCCAAGGCCTTGTGGATGAGCTGCTTAATGATGTGCACCCCCTTTTTGACTTTGCCATTGGACTGCGGATAGTGCGGACTGGAGGTGACATGCCTGAAATTGTAACTCTTGGCAAACGCCGACCGATCCTAGAGCTACATCTTCATCCGCACACCTGGCAGGTGTTTTGGGAGCTGGGATTTATCCTTGGACTCTAGCTCACTGATATTCCTTTCTCAGGATCCTTTTCCGGGCTGCCTCTTGCCGCCAGGTGTCCTCAAATAATTTGGCCGCTTCATTAAGGGGATTCCTCCAAGTCGCTCTAATCTGAGCAACGCCTCTCCCAGGCATTGACATTGATGTTGCATTTCTTGAAGTAAGCCTTCAGGATGTCTTTGAAGAGCTTCTTTTGTCGTCCTCTTGCTTGGGAGCCTTCCTCGAGCCGGGCGAAGATGATTTGCCGACACAGTGGGGTTGGTTTTGGATGATCAATTCTCGTGCCGGCCTCCCCGAACAGGTGCCGGAATGTGGTGACTAGGGGCTTTTCACAGTAACTTCATTGAAGCCTACTTGTGACAATAAGTTATTACTATTAGAGGAGACATGTCTGCCCAGGTGGGGAAAATGTTCCATTTGTGTTCGGGTTTCTCCGTTGCTCTTGATGGAATGAGAGACTGCATCTTGCCCTAGAACAGGTTAATAAAGTGCTTGAGCCTTCCTGGGGTCGAGGCTATGACCAATTCTTTGGTATGTTTCCGCGAAGGTGTCAATCATGGCTTGGAGATTCCCTTCTGGGAGAGTGGAGATGGCGATGTCGCTGGATTCTGAACTTCGCGAGCGATGTCAATGTAATTTTTTTTTGAATTTCAACCAGTTGAGGTTGTAAAGTTTTCCGTCCGTCCGACAGACCAGGCATTGCCAAAGTCGGGGGCGCAACCCAAGGATGGGTCGCGGGCAGGTGTCGGGAGGGTCACGGGGCCATCCGTCGCGACGCTCCCGATCAAAACCTTGTAGACTCCTCCACGACAAGGTGTCGGCGATTGTCCTCACTGACTGAAATAAGACAGAAATCTTCAAGGGGAAGATTGGAGTCCAGGTGGGATGTGTCATCGCTCCCGCCCCTTTCTCCATCTTCACCGCCACCATCCTTCATCTTGCCAAGAGAAAGCTTCTCAGTGGAGTAGGTATCGTCTACAGCACTGTTTTTCAAACTGTTTTTCCAGGGACCTATTCTTACCAACCGGCCAACCTTCGGGACCCAACCCGGCGTTGTCGGAGTCGGGGGCGCGATCCGCGGGTGGGTCTGGACACCGATAAAGCCCAGGAGTCATGCTCGTCAGCGAGGAGTTGCAGCTCCTTTGCTTTCTCGGTCCACCATTAGGGACGTCCGGATCTGACAGTCCTGTTCCCATCACCTCTCACCGACCTCCACAGGGCTGGTCTGTGTGGGGAATTTTCTGGTTTCCCCGACGGAGACGGCTGGTGCAGGACATCTGTCAAGGTGGGCTTGTGATTGCACATCAGCAGGCACATGGTCCTTGACAGAGGGGGGTCCAGTTCCAGTGGTAAGAGAACCTGGACGAATGGGGATTTCCCTTCACCCGCCATCACAGCCGTTAATATCTTCCACCTGATCCGCCGTTGAGGACTTGTTTTGGATTCACTTTGTCTGGTTGCTCCCCTCTGACCTTACCATCATGGCTGACCCTGCCAGATGTTTAAGACTCCTAATGGCATTGCTCTTGGGATCAGTGTTCAAGCCTCTCCACCACGACAAGGTGGCAATCCAAGGAAAGGAAGAAAACATCTCGGATTACCCAGTCCCAATATGATACCATTAAGAAATTAATCACTGGGTTTCTGCCACTTCCAGGGAAATTGCTGTCTCACTGAGCCAGGACCTACCACTGTCTGCGTCACAACACTTCAGAGGGATTGAGGCGAATAGGACCGGTCATTTCGCTCTTGCTAAGTTGCCTGACCAGCCAAAGTGAATTTCAGCCCAGTATTACGATGGCGGATGTGACCCGCTGACCAGGTTTTATAAAGCTTCAAAACTGATTGAAACATTCTCCTCTCCAAAACCATTTCAGTGGTTAAGTGCCGTCGCCAGAGGAGCACGTGTGGTCTTTTACGACCAAAGAATCGGCGTGAAACTCTCACCGATTCTGGGACTAGCGAGGGGCCAGCAGGGGCGCCAAGTGAAACTCCCTCCTCCTGCACCAAAAACGGCCGGAGAATGGTCAGGTTCTGGGCCGCGTATGTGCACGGCATCGACCTGCAGAAGTCACGTTGTGCAACATGTGTGTGGACCCGACCCACCATCCGCAACCCCACGGCCCACCCGCTGGCCATTCCCTGGCCAGTGCCCACCAGTCCCTCCAGCCCTCGCAGAAGCCCCCTCGGCCAGCGGCACGTATCACGGCCGAGTACGGCGGCACTGGACACAGTCCGCAGCCACAACACCGGGTTCTAATACAGGGAGGGAATATACAGTGAATGGCAGAACTCTCAAGTGTATTGACCCTCAGAGAGCTCTAGGTGTACAGGTCCACAGGTCACTGAAAGGGGCAACACAGGTGGAGAAGGTAGTCAAGAAGACATATGGCGGACACTCGCCTTCGGCTCCTTATATAGTAGCTTTACCCAGTTCACAAATCTTGGTCCGATCCCAAACCGCTCCAGATCTGCCATCAAGTACCCCCATTCTACCCGGTCGAACGCCTTCTCGGCGTCCTATTGCCACAACCACCTCTGTTTCCTTCCCTTCCGCCGGTGCCATAACCACGTTCAATACCCTCCTAATGTTCACAAAAGCTGCCTCCCTCTCACAAACCCCATCTGATCCTCACCTATCACCTTCGGGAGGCACTCCTCCAGCCTACCCACCAGTACCTGCGCCAATACTTTTTCGTCCACATTCAGAAGTGATATGGGCCTATACGACCCACACTCTGTCGGATCCTTATCTTTTTTTAGCAACAGTGAAATCGATGCCTGCCCCAAGGTTTGTGACAACACCCCCTTTCCCTATCGCCTCTTCAAACATCCCCACCAGCAGGAAGGCTGATGTTTGGGGATTGGTGGGAGGATGGGATCGTTGTTATTGTTATGGGGATTGACATATTTGTTGCTGATTATTGTTCATTGTTGGTGGGTGTAAATTTGGGAGAAAATATGACAAAGGAGGAGAATAAAAATATTTTTAAAAAGAAGGCATATGGCATGCTTTCCTTCATCGGCCGGGGCATTGAATATAAGAATTGGCAAGTCATGTTGCAGCTGTATAGAACCTTAGTTAGGCCACGCTTGGAGTATAGTGTTCAATTCTGGTCGCCACACTACCAGAAGGATGAGGAGGCGTTAGAGAGGGTTCAGAAGAGATTTATCAGGATGATGCCTGGTATGGAGGGCATTAGCTATGAGGAGCGGTTAGATAAACTTAGTTTGTTCTCACTGGAACGACGGAGGTTGAGGGGCGACCTGATAGAGGTCTACAAAGTTATGAGGGGCATAGACAGAGTGGATAGTCAGAGGCTTTTTCCCAGGGTGGAGGGGTCAATTACTCAGGGCATAGGTTTAAGGTGCGAGGGGCAAGGTTTAGAGGAGATGCACGAGGCATGTTTTTTACACAGAGGGTAGTGGGTGCCTGGAACTCGCTGCCGGAGGAGGTGGTGGGAGCAGGGACGATAGTGACGTTTAAGGAGCATCTTGACAAATACATGAATAGGATGAGAATAGAGGGATACGGACCCAGGAAGTGCAGAAGATTTTAGTTTAGACGAGCAGCATGGTCGGCGCAGGCTTGGAGGGCCGAAGGGCCTGTTCCTGTGCTGTACTTTTCTTTGTTCTTTGTTCACGATTTGTGTGACCGCACGCGGTTCGCGCCATCGGGAACTCAGCTCATTGAGGACGGAGCATCGCGGGTGGGCCAGCTGATGACGCAGCAACTATGTGCGCCAGACGTCATGATGAGACCAGTTTGGAGAGGGCGGAGCGTGGCTGACTGGCATTATTCTGGCGTCGGTTCCGATTTCGCCGTCGGAGTCCATTCTCCACCCGATCGCCGAACATGATTTTGGCGTCAGGCAACGGAGAATCCCGCCCTATGAACAAGTTAATTACTGTCCGAAATTATTAAACAAAGTTCTTGAAACTCAATTGGTAACAGATGAGAAAGTAAACAAACTGTCCTTCAGATGCCACCATATGCATTCCATATGTTACTGGCACGGATGGGTTATGTTATGAGAAGGGATGTGGAACTGGGAAATTGATATTTTAAGCCGTACGTGATTTCTTCATCTTCTTCACTCCCAACATCACTTTGTTCGGCGGCACCTTCAAAAAGAGGGTGTCGATTGACTCTTTACAATTTTAAATGTTATTCATTCAGCCAATTAAAATGCTCAGAAGGATATTGTCACAATAAGGATGGAGGTTGGGTGGATTAATAACCTGCTAGATATTAAAAGTACGGGAAGATTGTGCGTTTACATTTTTTTAAGTGAATTGATGTACGAGTACACAGACAGAATCAAACAGAAATGATCAGAAGAAAGATTGAGAGATCAACTTTTTTCTTAACAGGAATGTATCTCCATTTCAACATCTCATCTTGGTTGATCACGTACACCATCGGATCGGAACCCTGGGCTGAAGTTCACCTTGGCTGATAATGCAAGACTGTATCAAGGGTTTATTTTGCTCCCTGTCCCTTTGAAGGGTTCTAAAGCAGTTAATCTTGCGGTTGGTAGCCCAAGGTGAATTTCACCGTTATTAAGGCCTTACTGTTGCCAATTCCACAAAGCACTTACCCAACAGGATGACAATGCACAGTAAAATGGCGATTAATGCCCCAGTGCTCAAACCAGCTGCAGAAAGGTACGCTTCAGCACTGCATGTTCGAACCTTGCCGTTTCTCTCACATGCACACACCCTAATAGTGAGAGTGCCAGTGCTGCTCAGAATGGGAGTTCCACTGTCAGAGACCACAACTGGTAGCTGATAGACTTCCTGGAGGTGCCGGCTGAATTTCCTTTGTCGGATCATGATGCTAGCTGTGCTGTCTGCAACAAGAAACATTGTACAATGAATGAAATTGGAGGTTCAAAACAAGCAGCACAAGATGAAAGGGACTGTTATCAAATCTCAACTTCAAATTCACACGGTATGACATTCATGTAAGAATACATCATTGACAAATGTCCGGTTTCAAAATTTGAAAATGATTCCAAATTGGGGGATTTAACAAAAGGCAGAATGACGAATAAATGGCAACAGAAATTCAACAGAGCAAAACGTGAGGTGATTCATTCTGGTGGATGGAATAAGGAGCGAATTATCTTCTGGATGCCAAATGGGGGAAGAGGAACAAATAGAATTGGGAACATGGATACAAAAATCACCAACGCAGTTTGATCCGACCATGAAAAATTGTAACCAAAGTACTGGGGTCATTCACAGAGGAATTAAATACATCAGCCAGAGGTTAATGGTAAATTAGCAAAGAATCTTGATCAGATCACCCCTGGAGTACTGGGTGCAGTTCCTGTGTGCAAACTACTGCAAGATTATTGAAGCACCAGAGACAAGGGCGGGAAAAAAAATCACCAAATCTTTCTGAGAAATGAGAGAACACATCAGGAATGATTGGACGGTCTGGGGCTATTTCTGCTGGGAACGTAAAGGAAAAGAGAAGGCCTGAAATTACTCTTTAAATGTCGAGGCTGAGGAGTTAATTAGATTGCAGAGTGTCAGGGGGCAGTGCCAATGGGCAGTGCCAATGGGGCAGTGCCAAGGGCCTGTGCCAATGGGGCTGTGCCAAGGGGCAGTGCCAAGGGGCAGTGCCAAGGGGGCAGTGCCAAGGGGCAGTGCCAAGGGGGCAGTGCCAAGGGCCTGTGCCAAGGGCGCAGTGCCAAGGGGCAGTGCCAATGGGGCAGTGCCAATGGGCAGTGCCAATGGGGCTGTGCCAAGGGGGCAGTGCCAAGGGCTTGTGCCAAGGGGGCAGTGCCAAGGGGCAGTGCCAATGGGGCAGTGCCAAGGGGGACACCCTCTGGAAAACTACACTAGGGGGACTTCCCTTATCCATTGGGAGGGGCTCTCTATGTCCATGAAGGGGATTCCTTTGTGCATGTGGGGTGGTCTCTGTGTACTTGGGGGGGGGGGGGGGGGGGGCAGGGAACAGCTCTTTGATTTTTTGTCCTTCTGAATTCGGAATTCCCAGCATTCCCAGCTTTTCCCTGCCCCGCCCAGCCAGCATGAGGCCGTGGGACACAGCGACAGATTGTGTTTGCACCAAGTGCTGGATTATCTGGTAAGAAAGGTCAGCTGTGCGGGTGGTGGTCACCTCTGCGGCCAGTGGTCAGCTGTGTGGCCAGTGGTCAGCTGTGCTGCCAGTGGTCAGCTGTGTGGCCAGTGGTCAGCTGTGAAGCTGGGGGTCAGATGTGTGGCCGGTGGTCAACTATGCGGTTGATGGTCAAGTGTGTGGCCAATGGTCAGCTGTGCAGTCAATGGTCAGCTGTGAGGCTGGTGGTCAGCTGTGCAGCCAATGGTCAGCTGTGCGGCTGGTTGTCCCTGTGCAGTCAATGGTCAGCTGTGTGGCCGGTGGTCAGCTGTGTGGCCAATGGTCAGCTGTGCGGCCAATGGTCAGCTGTGCGGCTGGTGGTCCCTGTGCAGTCAATGGTCAGCTGTGTGGCCGGTGGTCAGCTGTGTGGCCAATGGTCAGCTGTGCAGTCAATGGTCAGCTGTGTGGCCGGTGGTCAGCTGTGTGGCCGGTGGTCAGCTGGGCAGCTGGTGGTCAGCTGGGCAGCTGGTGGTCAGCTGGGCAGCTGGTGGTCAGCTGTGCAGCCAATGGTCAGCTGTGAGGCCAATGGTCAGCTGGGCGGCTGGTGGTCAGCTGGGCAGCTGGTGGTCAGCTGTGCAGCCAATGGTCAGCTGTGTGGCCAATGGTCAGCTGTGTGGCTGGTGGTCAGCTGGGCAGCCAATGGTCAGCTGTGAAGCTGGTGGTCAGCTGTGCGGCCAATGGTCAGCTGTGCGGCTGGTGGTCAGCTGTGTGGCCAATGGTCAGCTGTGCGGCTGGTGGTCAGCTGTGTGGCCAATGGTCAGCTGTGCGGCCAATGGTCAGCTGTGCAGCCAATGGTCAGCTGTGCGGCCGGTGGTCAGCTGTGTGGCCAATGGTCAGCTGTGCACCGGGTGGTCAGCTGTGCAGCCAATGGTCAGCTGTGTGGCCAATGGTCAGCTGTGCACCGGGTGGTCAGCTGTGCAGCCAATGGTCAGCTGTGTGGCCAATGGTCAGCTGTGCACCGGGTGGTCAGCTGTGCAGCCAATGGTCAGCTGTGTGGCCAATAGTCAGCTGTGCGGCTGGTGGTCAGCTGTGCACCGGGTGGTCAGCTGTGCAGCCAATGGTCAGCTGTGTGGCCGGTGGTCAGCTGTGTGGCCAATGGTCAGCTGTGTGGCCGGTGGTCAGCTGTGCGGCCGGTGGTCAGCTGTGCGGCTGGTGGTCAGCTGTGCAGCCAATGGTCAGCTGTGTGGCTGGTGGTCAGCTGTGTGGCCAATGGTCAGCTGTGCGGCTGGTGGTCAGCTGTGTGGCCAATGGTCAGCTGTGCAGCCAATGGTCAGCTGTGAGGCTGGTGGTCAGCTGTGCAGCCAATGGTCAGCTGTGTGGCCAATGGACAGCTGTGCGGCTGGTGGTCAGCTGTGTGGCTGGTGGTCAGCTGTGCAGCCAATGGTCAGCTGTGTGGCCAATGGACAGCTGTGTGGCCGGTGGTCAGCTGTGTGGCTGGTGGTCAGCTGTGTGGCCAATGGTCAGCTGTGCACCGGGTGGTCAGCTGTGCAGCCAATGGTCAGCTGTGTGGCCAATGGTCAGCTGTGTGGCCGGTGGTCAGCTGTGCGGCCGGTGGTCAGCTGTGCGGCCGGTGGTCAGCTGTGCAGCCAATGGTCAGCTGTGAAGCTGGTGGTCAGCTGTGAAGCTGGTGGTCAGCTGTGCGGCTGGTGGTCAGCTGTGTGGCCAATGGTCAGCTGTGCGGCCAATGGTCAGCTGTGTGGCTGGTGGTCAGCTGTGCAGCCAATGGACAGCTGTGTGGCTGGTGGTCAGCTGTGTGGCCAATGGTCAGCTGTGTGGCCGGTGGTCAGCTGTGCGGCTGGTGGTCAGCTGTGCGGCCGGTGGTCAGCTGTGTGGCCAATGGTCAGCTGTGCGGCTGGTGGTCAGCTGTGCGGCTGGTGGTCAGCTGTGCGGCCGGTGGTCAGCTGTGTGGCCAATGGTCAGCTGTGCGGCCGGTGGTCAGCTGTGCAGCCAATGGTCAGCTGTGAAGCTGGTGGTCAGCTGTGCGGCTGGTGGTCAGCTGTGCAGCCAATGGTCAGCTGTGTGGCCGGTGGTCAGCTGTGCGGCTGGTGGTCAGCTGTGCGGCCAATGGTCAGCTGTGTGGCTGGTGGTCAGCTGTGCGGCCAATGGTTAGCTGTGAGGCTGGTGGTCAGCTGTGCGGCCAATGGTCAGCTGTGAAGCTGGTGGTCAGCTGTGTGGCCAATGGTCAGCTGTGTGGCCGGTGGTCAGCTGTGCGGCTGGTGGTCAGCTGTGCGGCCGGTGGTCAGCTGTGTGGCCAATGGTCAGCTGTGCGGCCGGTGGTCAGCTGTGCAGCCAATGGTCAGCTGTGCGGCTGGTGGTCAGCTGTGTGGCCAATGGTCAGCTGTGCGGCCAATGGTCAGCTGTGCGGCTGGTGGTCAGCTGTGCGGCTGGTGGTCAGCTGTGCGGCCAATGGTCAGCTGTGTGGCCGGTGGTCAGCTGTGCGGCTGGTGGTCAGCTGTGCGGCCAATGGTCAGCTGTGTGGCTGGTGGTCAGCTGTGCGGCCAATGGTTAGCTGTGAGGCTGGTGGTCAGCTGTGCGGCCAATGGTCAGCTGTGAAGCTGGTGGTCAGCTGTGTGGCCAATGGTCAGCTGTGTGGCCGGTGGTCAGCTGTGCGGCTGGTGGTCAGCTGTGCGGCCGGTGGTCAGCTGTGTGGCCAATGGTCAGCTGTGCGGCCGGTGGTCAGCTGTGCGGCCGGTGGTCAGCTGTGCAGCCAATGGTCAGCTGTGAAGCTGGTGGTCAGCTGTGCGGCTGGTGGTCAGCTGTGCAGCCAATGGTCAGCTGTGCGGCTGGTGGTCAGCTGTGTGGCCAATGGTCAGCTGTGCGGCCAATGGTCAGCTGTGCAGCCAATGGTCAGCTGTGTGGCCAATGGTCAGCTGTGCGGCCAATGGTCAGCTGTGCGGCTGGTGGTCAGCTGTGCGGCTGGTGGTCAGCTGTGCGGCCAATGGTCAGCTGTGTGGCCAATGGTCAGCTGTGTGGCCGGTGGTCAGCTGTGCGGCTGGTGGTCAGCTGTGCGGCCAATGGTCAGCTGTGTGGCTGGTGGTCAGCTGTGCGGCCAATGGTTAGCTGTGAGGCTGGTGGTCAGCTGTGCGGCCAATGGTCAGCTGTGAAGCTGGTGGTCAGCTGTGCAGCCAATGGTCAGCTGTGCGGCTGGTGGTCAGCTGTGTGGCCAATGGTCAGCTGTGCGGCCAATGGTCAGCTGTGCAGCCAATGGTCAGCTGTGTGGCCAATGGTCAGCTGTGCGGCCAATGGTCAGCTGTGTGGCCAATGGACAGCTGTGCGGCCAATGGTCAGCTGTGTGGCCAATGGTCAGCTGTGCGGCCAATGGTCAGCTGTGTGGCCAATGGACAGGTGTGCGGCTGGTGGACTTCCGGTTGCGGTGATGCGGAGCTAAGCCGTACATACGGTAGCTCCCGCTATTTTCGGTCTTTTGGGCTCTTTTAAGGGCCCGTAGCGGTACTGGTTGGACTTTTCCCCGTGTGGGAACACTTCCTCTAAGATTCTCCACCGGTGGATGGCCTGGACCAGGAGCGGAGCGGTCAGAAAATCGGCTTTGGAGCAGAGAAAGGTGCGAGGCAGGATAGGCAAGATGGCGGCTGGCGGGGAATCAGCAGCGTGGCAGCAGTGGCGCGAGAGCAGCAGGAGCTGCTTCAGTGCTCCTTCAGGGAGCTGAAGGCAGAGAACCTGGAACCGCTTAAGGCCTCCCTGGACAAGCTCATGGCGACCCGGACGGCTCAGGGTGCGGAGATCCGAGAGCTTCGGCAAAAGCCCTCGGAGAGCGAGGACGAACTCCTGGGCCTGGCAGTGAAGGTGGAGTCGCACGAGGCGCTTCACAAAGAAGTGGGCAGCGAGGATGGAGGAGATGGAGAACCGTGCCCGTCGGAAGAACCTGCGGATTCTCGGCCTCCCAGAGGGGCTGGAAGGTTCGGATTTGGGGGCCTATGTAGCTATGATGCTGAACTCGCCAATGGGCGCGGGGTCGTTCCAGGGACCCTTGGAGCTGGAGGGTGCCCATCGGGTGCTGCTGAGGAAACCCAGGCCAAACGAACCGCCTCGGGCGGTGCTGGACCATTTTCACCGCTTCGTTGACCGTGAGTGTGTGCTGAGATGGGCGAAGAAGGAGAGGAGTAGTAAGTGGGAGAATGCGGAGATCAGGATCTACCAGGACTGGAGTGCGGAGGCGGCAAAGAGAAGGGTTGGTTTAAATTGGACGAAGGCAGTGCTCCACAAGAAGGGGGTCAAGTTTGGCCTGTTACAGCCGGCACGCCTCTGGGTCACTTATAAAGACCGCCAGCTCTACTTTGACTCTCTGGAGGAGGCCTGGGCTTTCGTCCAGGCAGAGAAGCTGGACTTGAACTGAGGACTGGGGGCTGGGGAACGCTGTACACAGCCCGGAGGCTTTGTCCTCCTTGGTATCCTTTCGCATTTATCGGTTCTATTTGATGATATCTTTTTGCTGTTCTGCTTTTTCGCTTTTTTGGGACTGTTATCTGTTTACTTGGGCGTTTTGTCACGTCTGTTTTTTTTTCCACTGGTTGAGAGTGTGGGAGTGGTTCGCGGTCCTGTTGGGTCATGTGCCCGTCTTTTCCCGCGTGTTGGGTCGGGGGGGCGGGGCTCAGGATGGAAGTACGGGCTTCTCTCCCGTGCTGGAGGAGCAGTGGGCGGGGCCGGCGCTGGGGGGGGGGGGGGGGGGGGCATGGTGGTTGTGTTGCACTGGAGAGGGTCATTGGGGTGGCGGGAGCAGCCGGGGTCAGCAGGAGTCGGCTGACTTACGGAAGTACAATGGAATGGGTTACGCAGCTGGGGGGGCCCTAGCTTGGGGGGGGAGGCTTGGGGGGGGGGGGGGGGTGGGGAGGCTTGGGGGGGGGGGAATAGGGGGGGGGGGTACCGGGTTGCTGCTGGAATGGCCGAGAAGGAGCTGGAGCATTTAGAGGGGGTCGGGATGGGGGTCTGTCGCCGTGGGGAACGAGCTGAGCGGGGGGCGCGGGCACGTGGCGGGCTGAGGAAGGGTAATGGCTAGTCGACGGGGGAGGGGGGCAGGTAGCCCCCTGATCCGGCTAATAACCTGGAATGTGAGGGGACTGAGTGGGCCGGTCAAACGGTCCCGCGTGTTCGCGCACCTGAGGGGGCTGAAGGCGGATGTGGTCATGCTGCAGGAGACGCACCTGAAGGTGACGTATCCGGTTAGATTGAGGAAGGGGTGGGTCGGCCAAGTGTTTCATTCGGGGCTGGATGCAAAAAATTGGGGGGTGGCGATCCTGGTGGGGAAGAGGGTGTCATTTGAGGTGTCGAATGTGGTGGCAGACAGCGGCGGGAGGTACGTGATGGTGAGCGGCAAGCTGCAAGGGGAGCGGGTGGTGCTGGTCAATGTATACGCCCCGAATTGGGACGATGCGGGTTTCATACGGCGCATGTTGGGCCGGATTCCAGATTTGGAGGCGGGGGGGGGGGGGGGGGGGGGGGGGGGGGGGGGTGCCTGATAATGGGGGGGAGACTTCAACACGGTGCTGTATCCGCCACTGGATTGATCCAGGTCCAGGACGGGTCGGAGACCAGCGGCGGCTAAGGTGCTGAGGGGGTTTATGGACCAGATGGAAGGGGTGGATCCATGGAGGTTTGCGAGGCCGAGGGCCAGGGAATTTTCATACTTCTCTCATGTGCATAAGGCCTATTCCCGGATTGATTTTTTCATTATGAGTTGGGCGCTGATTGCGAGGGTGGAGGATGCTGATTATTCGGCGATCGCCATTTCTGACCACGCCCCGCACTGGGTGGACCTCGAGCTGGGGGAGGAGAGAGACCTGCGCCCGCTTTGGCGCTTAGAGGTGGGGCTGCTAGCGGACTAGGAGGTGGGCGGGCGAGTTTGAGGATGTATCGAGGGGTACCTGGAGGCCAATGACAATGGGGAGGTCCGAGTGGGGATGGTCTGGGAGGCGCTGAAGGCGGTGGTTAGGGGGAAGTTGATCTCCATTCGAGCCCACAGGGAGAGGAGAGAGCAGAGAGAGAGGGAGAGACTGGTGGCGGAGATGGTGAGGGTGGACAGGATGTACGCGGAGGCTCCGGAGGAGGGATTGCTGAGGGAGCGGCGTAGTCTCCAGGCTGAGTTCGACTTGTTGACCACCAGAAAGGAGGAAGCTCAGTGGAGGAAGGCACAGGGAGCGGTGTATGAATATGGGGAGGCGAGCAGGATGCTGGCGCACCAGCTCCGTAAGCGGGATGCGGCCAGGGAGATTGGTGGAGTTAAGGATAGGGGAGGAAATGTGGTGCGCAGGGGGGTAGACATTAATGGGGTCTTCAGGGACTTTTTTGAGGAACTGTATCGGTCCGAACCACCAGTGGAGGAGGGGGGATGGGGCGCTTTTTGGACCGGCTGGGATTCCCGAGGGTGGAGGAGGGACAGGTGGAGGGACTGGGGGCGCCGGTTGAGCTGGAGGAGCTGGTCAAAGGGATAGGGAGCATGCAGTTGGGGAAGGCGCCGGGGCCGGATGGGTTCCCCGGTCGAATTCTATAAGATGTATGCAGACCTGTTGGGCCCCCTGTTGGTTAGGACCTTCAACGAGGCAAGGGAAGGGGGGGCTCTGCCTCCGACGATGTCTCGGGCGCTGATTTCCTTGATCCTTAAGCGGGACATGGATCCCCTGCAGTGTGAGTCATACAGGTCGATCTCACTCTTAAATGTAGACGCCAAGCTGTTGGCGAAGATTTTAGCCACGAGGATAGAGGACTGTGTGCCGCATGTTATCCACGAGGATCAAATGGGGTTTGTGAAGGGGAGGCAGCTGAACACTAACATACGGAGGCTCTTGAATGTTATTATGATGCCGGCAGTAGAAGGGGAGGCGGAGATAGTGGTGGCGTTGGATGCGGAGCAGGCCTTTGATAGGGTTGAGTGGGGGTACTTGTGGGAGGTGCTGGAAAGGCTCGGGTTTGGGGAAGGGTTTTTCAGGTGGGTGAGGCTGTTATATGAGGCCCCGATGGCGAGTGTGGCCATGAATAGGAGGAGGTTGGAGTATTTTCGGTTATACCGAGGGACGAGACAGGGGTGTCTCTTGTCCCCCCTGCTTTTTGCGTGGCAATTGAACCCCTGGCCATGGCGCTGAGGGAGTCGAGAAACTGGAGGGGGCTGGTGCGGGGTGGGGAGGAGCACCGGGTGTTTCTCTATGCGGATGACCTATTGCTGTATGTGGCGGGCCCGGTGGGGGGAATGCCGGAGGTGATGAGGATTCTCAGGGAGTTTGGGGATTTCTCAGGGTACAAGCTCAACTTGGGGAAGAGCGAGCTGTTCGTTGTACACCCGGGGGACCAGGAGGGGGGGATTGGGAGGCTCCCACTAAAAAGGGTGGAGAGGAGCTTCAGGTACTTGGGGGTCCAGGTGGCCAGGAGCTGGGGGGCCTTGCATAAGCTAAACCTCACAAGGCTGGTGGAGCAAATGGAGGAGGAGTTTAAGAGGTGGGACATGTTGCCGCTGTCTCTGGCGGGTAGGGTGCAGTCAGTCAAGATGACGGTGCTCCCGAGATTTCTGTTCCTGTTCCAGTGCCTCCCCATCCTTATCCCGAAGGCCTTTTTCAGGCGGGTTAATAGGAGCATTACGGAGTTTGTGTGGGCGCACGGGACCCCGAGGGTGAGAAGGGTGTTCTTGGAGCGGAGCAGGGATGGGGGGGCTGGCGCTGCCCAACCTTTGTGGATACTATTGGGCTGCCAACGCAGCGATGGTGCGTAAGTGGGTAATGGACGGGGAAGGGGCAGCATGGAAGAGGATGGAGATGGCGTCCTGTGTGGACACGAGCCTGGAGGCGCTGGTAACGGCGCCGTTGCCGCTCCCTCCAACGAGGTAAACCACGAGCCCGGTGGTGGCAGCTACCCTCAAAATTTGGAGGCAATGGAGACGGCACAGGGGGGAGGTGGGGGCCTCGATGGGGTCCCCGATACGGGGGAACCACCGGTTTGTCCCGGGGAGAATTGATGGCGGGTTCCTGAGTTGGCACAGGGCAGGTGTTAGGAGGTTGAGGGACCTGTTTGTAGACGGGAAGTCTGCGAGCCTGGGTGAGCTGGAAGGGAAGTTCGGGCTCCCCCCGGGGAACACCTTTAGGTACATGCAGGTAAGGGTGTTTGTCAGGCGACAGGTGGCGGAGTTCCCTCTGCTGCCGCTGCATGGGACCCAGGACAGGGTGCTCTCGGGGGTATGGGTTGGAGAGGGAAGGATCTCGGCAACGTACCAAGTGATGCAGGAGGTAGACGAGGCCTCGGTGGAGGAGCTGAAGGGTAAATGGGAGGAGGAGCTGGGTGAGGAGATTGAGGAGGGGATGCGGGCGGATGCCCTAGGAAGGGTGAACTCCTCCTCTTCTTGTGCGAGGCTTGGCCTCATACAGTTTAAGGTGCTGCATAGGGCTCACATGACCGGGACAAGGACGAGCCGGTTTTTTGGGAGCGAGGACAGGTGTATTAGGTGCTCAGGGAGCCCAGCAAACCATGCCCACATGTTTTGGGCATGGCCAGCGCTGGGGGAATTTTGGAAGGGCATAGCAAGGACGGTGTCGAGGGTGGTAGGATCCAGGGTCAAACCGGGCTGGGGGCTCGCAATATTTGGGGTTGCAGAGGAGCCGGGAGTGCAGGAAGCGAAAGAGGCCGGTATTCTGGCCTTTGCGTCCCTAGTAGCCTGGCGGAGGATTCTTCTTCAGTGGAAGGATGCGAGGCCCCCAAGCGTGGAGGCCTAGATCAACGATATGGCGGGGTTTATTAAATTGGAGAGGGTGAAATTTGCCATAAGGGGATCAGTGCAGGGGTTCTTCAGGAGGTGGCAGCCATTTCTGGAGGTTTTGTTCTTTTTGTACTTAGTATTTTCTGTTATTGATATTTTGTGAAAATTTGAATAAAAATTATTTTTTTAAAAACTGTGAAGCCAGTGGTCAGCTGTGTGGCCGGTGGTCAGCTGTGCGGCTGGTGATCAGCTGTGCGGCCGGTGGTCAGCTGTGCAGCCAATGGTCAGCTGTGCAGCCAATGGTCAGCTGTGTGGCCGGTGGTCAGCTGTGTGGCCGGTGGTCAGCTGTGCGGCTGGTGGTCAGCTGTGTGGCCGGTGGTCAGCTGTGTGGCCGGTGGTCAGCTGTGTTGCCGGTGGTCAGCTGTGTGGCCGGTGGTCAGCTGTATGGCCGGTGGTCAGCTGTGTGGCCGGTGGTCAGCTGTGTGGCCGGTGGTCAGCTGTGTGGCCGGTGGTCAGCTGTCGGGTTTGTCTGCGTCATTTGCATTGCAGTTAAGTACAAAAATGGGAATTATAAAACTCCGCCCAGAATCTTTTCCTGTCTTTACTGATTGGATTGGTGAACTGCAGCATTGATGTCGAAACCTGCCAACTGGCTCCTCTGCTGGTCATGAACAGCTAGACTGTGTCAATCAGTGTGAGAAGAGCTTGCATTTGACTTCTGCCAAAACACTATTGTGGCATTGCCTCATCACCTCTTTCCAGCTCCATAACAATGTCCAAATCCACCCCATCTAAGCTCCTTTGCTGGAATTCATCACCCATCCCTTTGTTACCTCTCAATTTCTCCAGTTCAATGCCCTGCTGCCTGGCCTGCCGTGCATCAAACACCATTAACTTGAGATCATGACCATTCTGCTGCCGTGTCCTTAGTTGCATGCAGCTCCCCCTTTTCACTCACCAAGACTACCTCCTGCAAAGAAGCATTTCAATTTTAAACTTTGAAATCTTGTGTTCAAATCACTCCAAGGGCTCACTCATCCCTCCATCTGTAACCTCCGCCAGTCCTTTCAACTCTCCCTATCTCTGTAACCTCCCTCAGTCCCTACAACTCTCCCTATCTCTGCAACTCCTCCAACCCTCCCTATCTCTGTAATCTCCTCTAGCCCCTACAACCCTCCCTATCTCTGCAACTCCTCCAACTCCTTCAACCCTCCCTATCTCTGTAATCTCCTCCAGCCCCTACAACCCTCCCTATCTCTGCAACTCCTCCAACTCCTTCAACCCTCCCTGTCTCTGTAACCTCCCTCAGTCCCTACAACTCTCCCTATCTCTGCAACCTCCAGCCCCTACAACCCTCCCTATCTCTGCAACTCCTCCAACCCTCCCTATCTCTGTAATCTCCTCTAGCCCCTACAACCCTCCCTATCTCTGCAACTCCTCCAACTCCTTCAACCCTCCCTATCTCTGTAATCTCCTCCAGCCCCTACAACCCTCCCTATCTCTGCAACTCCTCCAACTCCTTCAACCCTCCCTGTCTCTGTAACCTCCCTCAGTCCCTACAACTCTCCCTATCTCTGCAACCTCCAGCCCCTACAACCCTCCCTATCTCTGCAACTCCTCCAACTCCTTCAACCCTCCCTATCTCTGTAATCTCCTCCAGCCCCTACAACTCTCCCTATCTCTGCAACCTCCAGCCCCTACAACCCTCCCTATCTCTGCAACTCCTCCAACTCCTTCAACCCTCCCTATCTCTGTAATCTCCTCCAGCCCCTACAACCCTCCCTATCTCTGCAACCTCCAGCCCCTACAACCCTCCCTATCTCTGCAACTCCTCCAACCCTCCCTATCTCTGTAATCTCCTCCAGCCCCTACAGCCCTCCCTATCTCTGTAACCTCCTCCAGCCCCTACAGCCCTCCCTATCTCTGTAACCTCCTCCAGCCCCTACAACCCTCCCTATCTCTGTAACCTCCTCCAGCCCCTACAACCCTCCCTATCTCTGTAACCTCCCGCAACTCCTTCAACCCTCCCTACATCCATAACGTCCAACAGACCCTACAGCCCTCCCTATCTCTGTAACCTCCTCCAGCCCCTATAACCCTATCTCTGTAACCTCCCCCAACTCCTTCAGCCATCCCTACTCGTGACAATGAGCAATTTTCATTTCATTTCATTACATCCATAACCTCGACCAGACCCTACAGCCCTCCCTACATCCATAACCTCCTCCAGCCCACACAATCCTCCCTACCTCTGTCACCTCTGCTAGCCCCTCAACCCTCTGACACATCTCTCCACAAATTGAGCCATCGTGAGAGTCCCCGGTTGTAATAATCCACCATTGCGGCCAATCCTTCAATTGCCTTCACAACATCTCATTCCTCCTTTACGGCAATCTCAATTTTAATTGTGCGTCTTTGCCTGAGATTTTTGTCCTTTTTCCTAATTTCTCCTGATGAGGCTCAGTATCAAACCTCGGGATGCTACTTGGGATATTTATTGTGTTTAAAATGTTATATAATTACAAAAACAGTATGTGCTGGAAAAACTCAGCTGGTCCGAGTGGCATCTGTGTAGCGAGAAACAGAGTTAATATTTCGGGGCTGCACAGTGGTTAGCACTGCTGCCTCACAGCACCAGGGACCCAGGGCGGCTGGTTGCATAGCGGTTAGCACTGCTGCCTCACAGCACCAGGGACCCAGGGCGGCTGGTTGCATAGCGGTTAGCACTGCTGCCTCACAGCACCAGGGACCCAGGGCGGCTGGTTGCATAGTGGTTAGCACTGCTGCCTCACAGCACCAGGGACCCAGGGCGGCTGGTTGCATAGCGGTTAGCACTGCTGCCTCACAGCACCAGGGACCCAGGGCGGCTGGTTGCATAGTGGTTAGCACTGCTGCCTCACAGCACCAGGGACCCAGGGCGGCAGGTTGCACAGCGGTTAGCACTGCGTCCTCACAGCACCAGGGACCCAGGGCGGCAGGTTGCACAGTGGTTAGCACTGCATCTTCACAGCACCAGGAACCCAGGGCGGCACGGTAGCACAGTGGTTACCACTGCTGCCTCAAAGCGGCAGTGACCCGGGTTCGATTCCCCGCTGGGTCACTGTCTGTGTGGAGTCTGCACGTTCTCCTCGTGTCTGCGTGGGTTTCCTCCGGGTGCTCCGGTTTCCTCCCACAGTCTAAAGACGTGCAGATTAGCTGGGGTTGTGGGGTTAGGGCGAAAGAGTGGGTCAAGGTAGATTGCTCTTTCAGAGGGTCAGTGGAAACTCGATGGGTCGAATGGCCTCCTTCTGCTCTGTTGGGATTCTGTGATTCTATGAGTCAAACATTACTCTTCTTCACAACCAAAAGATTTCTTTCAGATTCCCGTTATTGGTAGTATTTTGCTTTTATGGAAATACAAGTTGTTGTTTCTGTTGCCGCTGAATTGTGTCAATGTGAATACATCAAAGTGGGCGGCATTTCCCACCCCCTGGGGTGTGTTTTGCAGCAGTAAAGGTGGCCCACCAGTGGTGGGCAGCGGCATCTTCCAGTCCCATGGAGTGGGGGCTGTGGTAGCAGGACTGGACAATCCTGCCTGCTGGAAAATACTGGCCAATTTCCAATCTGCACGCCTGCCATTGCCAACTGCAAATTTCCAATATTAATACCTTTATTTGCATTAGTTTAATATGATGAAACATCTTCATCTTGACACTTGTGATGAATACAAGAAATTGTCATACATTATAGTTTACTTTTGCAGTAATAGTATTAAAACCTCGGTTCAAATGCTTGCAGACAGTGTGGGCCGGATTCCCCTGTCCGCCAGTCATGTTTTCCGGCACGGTGTGCCCCTGCCAGCAGGGAGATTCTCCGTTCCCGCAGCCGGCCAATGGGGTTTCCCATTGTGGCCACCTCACGCCTTCGGGAACCCTGCCGACAGAGCGGGCGATCCCGCCGACAGAGAATTCTGCTGAGTGTGTCTGCCAGAACTGTAATGAAAGGTGTGAGAATCAGGGCCAGGATTCTCCCCTACCCGGTGGGGCGGGGGACCCGGTGGGACGGAGTGGTGGGGCCGAAAGGCCTTCGCCGGCCGGCGGAAGTCCGCGCATGCACGGTGCGTCAGCGGCTGCTGACGTCATACCGGCGCATGCGCAGGGGAGGGGGTCTCTTCTGCCCCCGCCATGGTGAAGGCCATGGTGAAGGCCATGGTGAAGGCCATGGCGGGGCAGAAGAAAGAGTGCTTCCACGGCACAGGCCCGTCCGCCGATCGGTGGGCCCCGATCGCGGGCCAGGTCACCGTGGGGGCACCCCCTGGGGCCAGATCGCCCCGCGCCCCCCCCCCCCCCCCCCAGGACCCCGGCGCCTGCCCGCGCCGCCAATCCCGCCGGTACCAGACGTACATTGAACCCCGCCGGCGGGAAAGGCCTGTCAGCGGCGGGACTTCGGCCCATTGCGGGCCGGAGAATCGCTGTGGGGGGCCCGCTGACAGGCGCAGCGCGATTCCCACCCCCGCCAATTCCCGGGTTGCCTAGAATTCAAATAGTTGGGGTCTGTCCGGGATATTCACCAAAACTGGGGATCTGGTCCAGACCCAGAGTGTGCTGTTCAGGCAAGCTGCTAAATCCAGACCCAGAGTGTGCTGTTCAGGCAAGCTGCTAAATCCAGACCCAGAGTGTGCTGTTCAGGCAAGCTGCTAAATCCAGACCCAGAGTGTGCTGTTCAGGCAAGCTGCTAAATCCAGACCCAGAGTGTGCTGTTCAGGCAAACTGCTAAATCCAGATCCAGAGTGTGCTGTTCAGGCAAACTGCTAAATCCAGATCCAGAGTGTGCTGTTCAGGCAAGGTGCTAAATCCAGACCCAGAGAGTGCTGTTCAGGCAAACTGCTAAATCCAGACCCAGAGTGTGCTGTTCAGGCAAACTGCTAAATCCAGACCCAGAGTGTGCTGTTCAGGCAAGCTGCTAAATCCAGATCCAGAGTGTGCCGTTCAGGCAAACTGCTAAATCCAGATCCAGGGTGTGCTGTTCAGGCAAACTGCTAAATCCAGACCCAGAGTGTGCCGTTCAGGCAAGCTGCTAAATCCAGACCCAGAGTGTGCTGTTCAGGCAAGCTGCTAAATCCAGACCCAGAGTGTGCCGTTCAGGCAAGCTGCTAAATCCAGATCCAGAGTGTGCTGTTCAGGCAAGCTGCTAAATCCAGATCCAGAGTGTGCTGTTCAGGCAAACTGCTAAATCCAGACCCAGAGTGTGCTGTTCAGGCAAACTGCTAAATCCAGACCCAGAGTGTGCTGTTCAGGCAAACTGCTAAATCCAGATCCAGAGTGTGCTGTTCAGGCAAACTGCTAAATCCAGATCCAGAGTGTGCCGTTCAGGCAAGGTGCTAAATCCAGACCCACAGTGTGCTGTTCAGGCAAGCTGCTAAATCCAGATCCAGAGTGTGCTGTTCAGGCAAACTGCTAAATCCAGATCCAGAGTGTGCTGTTCAGGCAAACTGCTAAATCCAGATCCAGAGTGTGCTGTTCAGGCAAACTGCTAAATCCAGACCCAGAGTGTGCTGTTCAGGCAAACTGCTAAATCCAGATCCAGAGTGTGCTGTTCAGGCAAGCTGCTAAATCCAGATCCAGAGTGTGCCGTTCAGGCAAGGTGCTAAATCCAGACCCACAGTGTGCTGTTCAGGCAAGCTGCTAAATCCAGATCCAGAGTGTGCTGTTCAGGCAAACTGCTAAATCCAGATCCAGAGTGTGCTGTTCAGGCAAACTGCTAAATCCAGATCCAGAGTGTGCTGTTCAGGCAAACTGCTAAATCCAGACCCAGAGTGTGCTGTTCAGGCAAACTGCTAAATCCAGATCCAGAGTGTGCTGTTCAGGCAAACTGCTAAATCCAGATCCAGAGTGTGCTGTTCAGGCAAACTGCTAAATCCAGACCCAGAGTGTGCTGTTCAGGCAAACTGCTAAATCCAGATCCAGAGTGTGCTGTTCAGGCAAACTGCTAAATCCAGACCCAGAGTGTGCTGTTCAGGCAAACTGCTAAATCCAGATCCAGAGTGTGCTGTTCAGGCAACCTGCTAAATCCAGACCCAGAGTGTGCTGTTCAGGCAACCTGCTAAATCCAGACCCAGAGTGTGCTGTTCAGGCAACCTGCTAAATCCAGATCCAGAGTGTGCTGTTCAGGCAAACTGCTAAATCCGCTAAAAGCCTGGATTAAATTCATGTGATATTTCTGTGTGGGCTTAGGGGAAAACAGTGTTTATTATTCCAAACATTAAATCAAGGCACTAAATAAAAAAGAATGGCATGTGGGGGAGGGTTACATTTGCTTTCGTTATGATAGCATTTCCAGAGGCAAAGTTATTAGAAATTCTACTCTAAGTAATCATGGGAGAAATCTTCCCATTTTCTCAGCGTCACCTCTCACTGGAGCCTGGCTGTCGCTGTCCAGTGTCACCTCTCACTGGAGCCTGGCTGTCGCTGTCCAGTGTCACCTCTGGGCTGTCGCTGTCCAGTGTCACCTCTCACTGGAGCCTGGCTGTTGCTGTCCAGTATCACCTCTCACTGGAGCCTGGGCTGTTGCTGTCCAGTATCAGCTCTCATTGGAGCCTGGGCTGTTGCTGTCCAGTGTCACCTCTCACTGGAGCCTGGCTGTCGCTGTCCAGTGTCACCTCTCACTGGAACCTGGGCTGTAGTCTCCAGCTGTACAGCTGGGTTTGTTCCCCCCACTCACCATGATCAACATCAGGCCTCTGTGTCCCTCCCTCCCAGCAACAAGCATCAGCAATGGGGGCCAACAAACATAATGGGAACCCTGCTCCCAATGGGGCTCCCAGAGGGTCCACCCGTGGCACTGCCCCCTGGCACTGCCCCCTGGCACTGCCCCCTGGCACAGATTGGCATGGCCAATGTGGCACTGCCATTGTGTGAGGGGGGGGGTCCTAGGGCAGTGCTTGGGCAAGTTCCTCTCCCCCGGGTGCTATATTCACATTTAGCCCCAGGACGATCTGCTTGACTGAACCTGTTGTGAAGCTGCTGTATGGATATTCAGTGAGGGGGGGGGGGAGGTGGACTGTGTGGCGAGGGGCTCAGGAAGTAAATTAGAAAGTATTTAAATGAGGTTCACACCTTTGTTATATCACTGGTGGGTGGTGTGGAAATTCAGACGATGCCGCCGGCGAGAATCGCGATGTCTGATTCTTGCGCGGTTTCTGCCAGTACTTCGTTCTCAGTGACGACGAACATGGGCTGAAAATCACCCCCACCCATATCGATTCAGTGAGAATTTCTGCTTTGAATGGTCAGAGACATCACACCCCCCTCGGTTAATCTGAAATCCGAGCCGCGGCTTTCCTGTCTCTCGGACTAACAATTAAGCTGCCAATTATATCCCACCACCCAAAACACCCCCCCCACCCAAAACACCCCACCCAAAACACCCCCCCCACCCAAAACACCAGAACTGCCCCCACCCAAAACACCCCCCCACCCAAAACACCAGAACCCCCCCAAAACACCCCACCCAAAACACCCCCCTCCACCCAAAACACTAGAACCCCCCCACCCAAAACACCAGAACCGCCCCCCACCCAAAACACCAGAACCCCCCCAAAACACCCCACCCAAAACACCCCACCCAAAACACCCCACCCAAAACACCCACCCAAAACACCAGCACCCCCCCCAAACACCCCGCCACCCAAAACACCCCCCTCCACCCAAAACACCAGAACCGCCCCCCCACCCAAAACACCAAAACACCCCCCACCCAAAACACCAGAACCCCCACCCAAAACACCAGAACCCCCCCAAAACACCCCACCCAAAACACCAGCACCCCCCCCAAACACCCCGCCACCCAAAACACCCCCCTCCACCCAAAACACCAGAACCGCCCCCCCACCCAAAACACCAAAACACCCCCCACCCAAAACACCAGAACCCCCACCCAAAACACCAGAACCCCCCCAAAACACCCCACCCAAAACACCAGCACCCCCCCAAAACACCCCGCCACCCAAAACACCCCCCCCCACCCAAAACACCAGAACCCCCCACCCAAAACACCAGAACCCCCCACCCAAAACACCAGAACCCCCCCAAAACACCCCATCCAAAACACCAGCACCCCCCCCAAACACCCCGCCACCCAAAACACCCCCCTCCACCCAAAACACCAGAACCACCCCCCCACCCAAAACACCAGAACCCCCCCACCCAAAACACCAGAACCCCCCCCATCCAAAACACCAGAACCCCCCCAAAACATCCCGCCACCCAAAACATCCCCCCACCCAAAACACCCCCCCACCCAAAACACCAGATCACCCCAAACACCCCCCCACCCAAAACACCAGAAACCCCCCACCCAAAACCCCAGAACCCACCGACCCAAAACACCAGAACCCCCCCCACCCAAATCCCAGAACCCACCCACCCAAAACCTCAGAATCCCCCCCACCCAAAACGCCAGAACCCCCCACCCAATACACCAAAACACCCCCCACTGAAAACCCCAGAACCCACCCACCCAAAATACCAGAACCCCCCCCACCCAAAACACCAGAGCCCCCCCCAGCCAAAAGACCAGAGCCCCGCCACCCAAAATACCAGAACCCCCCCCACCCAGAACACCAGAGCCCCCCCACCCAATACGCCAGAACCCCCCCCACCCAAAACACCAGAACCCCCCCACCCAAAACACCCCCCCCAACCACCAGAACCCCACCACCCAAAACCTCTTTTCCATTTGGAAAGTCACACATGAAGGTCTATATCAGATTGACCCATGTCCATGTGAAAACTATCCTCCATTTCCCTCTCACTCATTTCTGACTGAACACAAAAAAACTAATAAATTAAGCAAGTTTTAGAGATGGAAAATAAAAAAGTAGATAAATGGTTTTATTATCATTCACACATACAACACAATTATTGGTTGGCTCAGGTGTTTTAGTCTATCCCTGGAAAGAAATATCATCACATGTTTGACAAAAACAGACAATGTTGGAAATACTCCGCAGATCAGGCAGCAGCTGTGGAGGATTACAGAGGATACGTGGCAAACTTCCAACAATATAATCGTCTATTCTCTTCTCCCTCATCTGTTTGACTGGTTTGCACTTCAATAAATTGAATACTCACATCAACCACTTCCTGTGCAAGTGAGTAACATGTTCTCAACAATATTGCGACCGAGATTTCTTCTGAACTTCCTGTTAAGTTTCTGAGTGTTTATCTTATATTGACGGCCTCTGTTCTACTCTTTCCCACACGAGGAGACACTCTTTCTGCATCCACTCCATCAAAGCCTTTCAGAATTTAACAAATCTCGATATGGCCATCAAGCAGCCTTGGGACTCAACTTGTCAATACTTTCCTGATATGTGAACTTGCTGATATCCTTCTGTACCCTCTCCAGTGTCTATATATTTTATTCAAAGTGTGGCTTCATCCAGGTCCGTACAGCTTTAGCATCACTTCCCAACTTCCCAACTTCCCAACATCAAACCTAATGCTTGGCTTACCTTTTTTATGGCTTTGATATTTTTTGGCACAACTGATTAATCCCATTATTTAATTGTTTTAAATGATGGAAGAGGAACAGAATTGTTTCGGGTGAATGTCCCTTCATTATAACTGGAAAAAGTTAAGAATCATAATAGATTTTCAGAAAATCTATTAATAGAATAGAATAAATTTTCAGAAAGTGGGGAGATTCATAGTTTGTCTCTTTACTTGTCTCAATATCTTCTCTCCTGGCTTTTCATGATCATCTTGTCTGTCAATGAATCACTCTCCTAACTTGTTTTCCTTTTGTTCCATCTTCTCTAAGCCTGCCTTTTCACTTGCCCAACTCCATCTTCTCTAAGCCTGCCTTTTCACTTGCCCAAAACCATGAAAAAATTTGTTTCAGGGATGTGGGTATCGCTGGCTAGCCCAGCATTTATTGTTCATTTCTAATTGCCCCTTGAGAAGGTGGGGGTGAGGTGCCTTTGTGAACCGCTGCAGTCCATCTGAGTGTAGGTATACCCATGGTGCTGTTAGGGATTTCCAAGAATTTGACCCAGCGACAGTGAAGGAACAGCGATATATTTCCAAGTCAGGGTGGTGAGTGACTTGGAGGGAAACTTGTAGATGATGCTGTTCCCATGCTGCTGCCCTTATCCTTCTAAGTAGCAGAAGTTGCAGGTTTGGAACATGCTATCGGTGAGTTACTGCAGTGCATCTGTTACATCTCTGACCTTTTCCAGATCTGATGAAAGTTCATTGACTTGAAACATGGTCAGAATTTAATAGTCATGACAGTGGGTCCAAGCAACAGCTGGAGAGTCAGCGACAATGTTGCTGTGGTCAGTTCCAGGAGCCCCGTTAGAATCAATTCCCAATTAGGCCATGTGTTGGCTGCCATTGCGGTGAGGCAGTGTCTTGAGCTGATGGAGGCTGACAGCTCTCCAGTACTAGCAACATCACTGGAAGTGGTGGTCACTGGCCAGTGCTGCTGGAGTCTGGGAACTCAGGTAGATAGGATGGAATTGTCAGGGAAGTGCCATCCAGCGAGGAAGGACAGGGGAATCATTGTAAAGGGCAAGAGGGACCTTCTCTTGGGCACGGGATGCCTGAGAAGAAAAAAAAGACGTCACAAGGCCATGGGAATACCCTCCAAACATTCCCTGATAGGAGTCCATGGTGTGGTCCCTGCACGGTTCAAGTTGAATACAGGTGGCTACAGGATGAGTGGCCACTTAAGGACGTCAATTAGCTTCCAAACAGGAAGGGCCAAGCTTGACACCCATCAACCCAGACTTAATTGAGGCTAGTCAGACAGGCAGTGGGGTCACCACTCTGCACTTTCCAACCCCCTAATGTGCTGCCCCCACCTCCCAGCCCACCTCTGAGGGGGCATTAAATTCCACCCATTAGCTCTGCTTCTCTCTTCACAGACGCTGCCCAATCCGCTGAGCATTTCCAGCATTTCCAATTTTTACTTCAGGTTTCCAGCATCCTCTGAATAGTGCTTCTCATCAGCGCATTTAACACAATTTGGACCAAAGAATCATCATCTGATTTTCACTTATTTTCATTCCTTCCTTTGAAACTTTTTTCATTTGGTTCCTGCTCCTGTGAAGTAACAGCTGTGAAGATGCGGGAGAACGTGAAACATAATACTGATGTCTTGCATTTCATCTCTTCAAACATTAGCATACAGATGTGGAATGTATTCACATGAAATGTCATTGTGCCATATTATAGACCAGGGGCTAATATGTTCAAAACATGTGTAACACCTCTGTTGAAATGATGGAAATTAAGCATGTATAGGCGAATGACCAAAGACAACTTTCAAGGCATCTTTGTCTGTAACTCTGTCATGAATCCTCCCAGCTGATTGGACCTGTGATAATGACGGCAATGAGAATGATACTGTGTGATTACGCCAGGTGATTTGAACCTAACCAACTGTGTGAAAATAAAGCAATCAAGTTGGGTGACTTTCAAAAATAATGTTTTCAGAGAATTATATCTTTGAACCAGCTTTATCATCAACAGTAATTGGTGCATTCATTCATGAACTTGTCTCGCCAGCAATAAACACATTATTTCAGCAACAAGGAATTACCTAAAAATATGCTCATTTTCAAATTAATCACTGCACTTACAGTGCATTTAGGATTTATTTTTTAAACCTTGAAATATGTGCATTTATTGATTTCTAAATTCATGCCTATATTAATGTATTTTTCAATTCAAGATTGGCTTGAGCACTTATTCAAAATGACAGAGCTGATTTTCAGCTCCTTTGACCCACAAATTGAAATTTAATTTTCAGTTTAAGCGATGCTTCTCAGATACGAGTCACTGCTCCAAGGAGTAACCTAGCAACCATTGCAAACACCACATCAGCTGCACAGGGGACTCACTGTTACCTAGCTCCTCTTCCACAAAGTACAGAGCCAATTAAAGGCAAGGTGAGAAGGGAATAAGTTGACACAGAGGATAGCTGCAACATGGAATTATTTGTCAGAGAAGCTGTTAAAGCGAGGGCATACATTCTTCCAGAAGAGAATGAGATGGTCGCTTGAATAGGGGAATATTAAAGAAGGTGAAGAATGAAGTGTATAATAATAGCAATAATAATCACTTATTGTCACAAGTAGGCTTCAATGAAGTTACTGTGAAAAGCCCCTAGTCGCCACATTCCGGCGCCTGTTCGTGGAGGCTGGTACGGGAATTGAATGGCATTGTTCTGCATTACAAGCCAGCTATTTAGCCCACTGTGCTAAACCAGCCCCTAATAAGGGAATAAGGTGTGAATAACGGAAGGCTTTGTGCATTACGCTTGCTTCGGTATTGATGAATCTTTAGTCCTTGCAATTATTGGCCAGAGCCACGGGCAACCGGAACGTGTCAATGTCGCTGTGAGATTTAATGGCCTCGTTAAGCCTCACGAGATCTAACGAGATCTCACGAGGCAGCGCAATCTGGATCCCATCCACAATGGAAGGGATCCAGATTTGTACATTGAAGTCTGTAGTCAGGCTCACTTGAATATGCCATCGCTGGAGTTACCCAAGGTGCGGGATTTCACCCCCTGTGCCTTGGCAACCCCGAGTGAGCACCGTTTAGCACTGGTCTACACCAACATGGATGGGGTATCCGGGGCGGGCCGGCGGGCGAGGGTGGATGTCTCGCCCTGGTGATTAAGGGTCCCAAATGGTCAGACTCTGGGAACGGTGGTACTTTGGCCCCTGTGATACTTCCTGGCTACTGTGACACGGCCAGCCTAGCAGCATGGCTGTGCCACCTGGGCTGTGCCACCTGGGTGCCACCCTGCCACTGCCAGGGTACCTGGCTGATGATGCCTGAGTGACATTTGTCCATTGCTAATGTTCAGACCCAGGGGTGCCCTGCCCTTACCAGTTGAAGTGTGGAGGGTGCGAGGATCTCCTCATTGGTAAATTGGGGTTTTGGGGTGGTCCAGAGGGAGAGGTGGGGAGTTCAGCGATTGGGGCGCCATTTTTTATATAGCTCGTTAGTGCAGGAAATGGGACTAAGTGTGACCTCAGCGGGGTGTTCCTCTCCGAGCCCAAGAAATGAAGCAGTGTCCCATTAAATAGCGGGCTGTTCTCGCTGCTGCCAACTCCGGAAAACACCCCGCCAAACATGCCCAATGCGGGAATCTATTTCATTTTCTTTAAATTGCCCCATAACCCAGAAATGATTGTGTGCAAAATTAATTTCAAATTCCTCTTTCCATCATAAATTTTATTTATTGTTTTAAATTTAGATTACCCAATTATTTTTTCCAATTAAGGGGCAATTTAGCTTGGCCAATCCACCTACTCTGCACATTTTTGGGTTGTGGGGGCGAAACCCACACAGACACGGGGAGAATGTGCAAACTCCACACGGACAGTGACCCAGAGCCGGGATCGAACCTGGGACCTCAGCGCCGTGAGGCGGTTGTGCTAACCACTAGGCCACCGTGCTGCCCTCCTTCATAAATTTTTATCGAGATGATTATCAGTTTAAAATGAGGAAATTGGGGGCCTAAAGTTATTTTCCTGCGTTTTGGACTCCGAGGGACAGACTTTGTAGGATAACATAGAACATACAGTGCAGAAGGAGGCCATTCGGCCCATCAAGTCTGCACTCGACCCACTTAAGCCCTGACTTCCACCCTATCCCCGTAACCCAATAACTCCTCCGAACCTTTTTTGGTCACTAAGGGCAATTTAGCCTGGCCAATCCACTTAACCTGCACATCTTTGGACTGTGGGAGGAAACCGGAGCACCCGGAGAAACCCACGCAGACACGGGAAGAACGTGCAGACTCCACACAGACAGTGACCCAGCGGGGAATCGAATCTGGGATCCTGGCACAGTGAAGCCACAGTGCTATCCACTGTGTTACCATGCTGCCCAAACATAAAAGAGGTGATAGTGAATGCACAGCTCAGGTTCTATCTGTTAATGTAAGCCTATTTGTGACAATAAAGATTATTATTATAAAGATCATTATCTACCTCTGCTCACCCCGTCTTGTGTTGAAGTGAATGGAGGTGAAATTCAACAGTGCAATAGTGCAATGCACCATTGTCCATTTTCCCTTACTGCACTGAACCTTAATTACAGCAGTAATTTCTTATTGACACCTGTTCTGGAAGAGAGCCAGAATAGAGAGACTTCTCTGACATTTCCAAATGTGACCCAATAGTTTTGAATGTGTTTGATTACTTCAAGATCCTCTTTACGACATCAGAACAGTTGTTGATGGGCTGGAAGGAATCAGCGGGCACAAGAGTTGTGTCGGAATCTTGTCAGTAAAAGTCCTAATCACTGAAGCCAAAGTGGGGAGCTTTTTATCAACATTTCGGTCGACCCCAATCTCCCGTGTAGAAAATCTCAGTTCAGAATTATCCCATGAATACTATTCAATGTTAACAGTATTTACCAATTCAGTTTAACATGTTCTTCATAAAGCTGGAAAGTGATGCACCCGTAACTGCGCGATTGTCCACCTGTGATTCTGTTGGATTGGGGGAGGGCGTGGAGAATCAGGTCCCTTTGTAAAATTCTAACCTGTGGTTTGCGACTAATATAAACAGCAGCAGCCCAATCCGATGGGGTTTCCATGTCAAATGTGAAACGCGACACAATTGAATGTGCAGCAAAGCAGTTTGCCATTTTGCCCATTTCTGTGGTACCATATGTGGTTGGGAATATTCACAGGTGCATCATTACCTTTATTATCCCGAAGCGTAAAATTTGGGTTCGGTGGAAAACCCTCCACAAAGGAAAAGTAAAATCTTGGTCCATTGGCAAAGTCATCCTTATCAACAGCCCGGACTGTCTGAATAACCTGGATACAATCAGACAATCACATGAACATCAATGATATTTTCAATTTTGTTTAATATAAGTGTTGATACAATACACCAATTTCTATTCATGTGTTTATGCCAAATTTGTTACACTATGGATTTTAACAACATTGAAACCTTATCACATATTTCTTCCTTTTACTCTGAATCCAAAAGAACCAAAAGGTGTGAATCATGTCTATCTTGACCTTTCCTTCCATATCTTGTCAGAGAGTGTCAGAAATTGACAGTGGTCAGTGGAAATGAAAATATCACTCATGTACCTGACCAGGTTTGGCATTTTCACAAAGAATTGTGTCATAATCCTCAGAAAGCTCTGGCGTGTTGTCATTAACATCAAGCACGTGAATGGCAACTGGAACTTGAGTCAGCTGAGACGGGTTGTCTATGAGACATAAAAATCATCACAGAAATAAGTTAATCTTTTCTCTCCCACCCCTATGCAAAAACATATGTTAACACAACGCAATCAACGTGACTTTAAAGATTCATTAGTGAAAATCTGCGCTGGAAATCATGAATTTCCTCGGCCACCAATCAGCTGCAAACTGTGTGATCTCAATTTCCTGATATAGCTACTGGGCGTGGATGGGATATCTCACTCCCAGCAGAGACTCAAAGCATTTGGGCCATGATTTTAAAAAGGCTCTCCTGATTTTAAGATGCGTGATATTTAGTAAGATGGAAATCCAGCTCATTGTTGGGTTAATGTTATTTCTCTTGGCTTGTACACATCGCTGATTAGTATTTTTGCCACGAATTATCAAACAAAAAGCTCTGATTGATCAAATGGATGGAGAATTTACTGTTGTCGTGAATGTTTGGGTCACAGAGATGAGTGGAGGTGGCTGGGTAGAGACATATTGAAGGCAAGGGAAAGTAAAATCAGCTGGGGTGACAAAACGGATGGTCGATCCAATCCGATCCTGTCCATGTCCTGCCAGGTGAATTACTTCAAAATTAATCCAGGATTTTAACAGAGTAAGTTTGCATTAGAAAATCACAAGTTTGCAGTAAGAAATGACACATGGATGGAAGAGTTTTCAACAAACTAATTTATACAGATGGCCAGACGTAGGTTATTTAAAACCAAGAAAAACCTGTCAGCCTGAAGTTTGATCATTTTTTTGTACAACTTAACTAAAACATTTGATCTCACCCTTACCAAGTTCTGAGGCAATGACAGTGATATTGTGCCAAGGTGTGACCTCTCTGTCAAGTTGCTGCATTGTCCGAATAACCCCACTGTTTGCCTCTATGTTGAAATAGCTCTCTGCCTCCTCATCCTGGTCCATGAAGTATCTAATTAATGGAAAGTATTTTAACATTCACAAAAAGGTACAGCCAGATAGAAAACAGCAATAATATTCAGAGCACAAAATAAATGTATTTGTGGAATAAGACTGAATCGGAATTATTTTTAAAAATTTTAGAAATTTAGAGTTCCCAATTCATTTTTTCCAATCAAGGGGCAATTTAGCGTGGCCAATCCACCTAACAAGCACCTCTTTGGGTTGTGGGGGCGAAACCCACACAGACACGGGGAGACTGTGCAAACTCCACACGGACAGTGACCCAGAGCCGGGATCGAACCTGGGAACTCAGCGCCATGAGGTGGCAGTGCTAACCACTGTGCCACCGTGCTGCCTCGGAATCTGAATTATTGATTACATTGAAATGTGTCCTTCTGCTCATATTAGTTCAACAACCATCTGTTTCAAACGTCATTCCCTTTTACAGTAATCTGGTTATAATAATAATAATCTTTATTACTTAAGAGAAATGTATTTATGTTAAGCAACTTGCCAAAATGATGAACACTATGCCGGAATGGAAAAGTTCACATTTTGTTACTCAGGAACTAGGGTTGAATAGAAAAATGAAAGAAAGACTCGTCTTTCTCCAGAACTTGTCTTAACCCCAGAACTGACCAAAGTGCCTCCTCGGCAATGAAATATGTTTGGAGAAAACATGGCTGCCAATTTGCACACATGAAGTGTCGACAAACAGCAATGTGGTAATGATCAGGTGATCTATTTTAATGATGTTAATCGAGGCATAAATATTGGCCGTGCTGGAGATGACCCACGCGCTGCGCTTCGAATAGGGTTATGGAGTCACTTATATCCACCTTGGTGAGTCGATGGGACCGGCTGGATTAATGTTTCATCTGAAAGACAGTGGACGAGATCTTGCGGCTATTGACGCCAACAGAATCTTCCTGTCCCGCCGACGGCACATTCCTGCCGTGAGTTTCCCGGCGGCGTGTGATGGATTCAATGGAAAATCCCACTCACCGCAACTGGACCAGAAGATTCAGCTGCCGGCCAACAGCGGGTTGCTTCCCATCGCTGAGGAACATGCCGTGTTGAGGCCAGAGAATGGTAACCAGCATCTCCAACAATGCAGCAGTCCCTCAGTACCACACTGCTGTGTCAGCTCAGTCTGTGCGCTCAGGTTTCTGGGGTGAGACTTATTGACAAACCTTCTGACTTAACAACAAGAATGTTACCCACTGAGACATGGCTGGCAAGAGAAACAAAGAGTCAGGTCAAAAGCTGATGATTTGATTCAAAACTTCAGGATTAAAAGTGTGTCAATTGTCATGCGCATCTCAAAAGATAAGTTTGCTTTTAGAAATTTAATTTCTGTAAATAATTGTTGGACAGGATGGGCTTGGATCCGCTGGCGTTTAGAAAAACAAGATTCAAATAGATTGAAAGATATAAGATCCTGAGGGGTGTTGACAGGGTGGATGTGGAGAAGATGTTTCCTCTTGTGGGAGAATTTAGAACTCGGATCACTGTTTAAAAGTAAGGGGGTCACACATTTAGGACTGAGATGGGGGAGAATGTTTTTCTCTCAAAGGGTTGTGAGACTCTGGAACTCTCCTCCTCAAAAGGCAGTGGAAGCAGAATCACTGAATATTTTTTCAGGTAGAGGTAGATAGATCCTTGATTAACGAGGGGTGAAAAGTGGGAATATGGAATGAAGTTGAGATCGACCATGATCTTATTTAATGTTGGAGCAGGCTCGAAGAGCAGGGCAGCCTACCCCTGCTCCTAATTCATATGTTCAAAGGTAATAAATGAGGCAGCATGGTGGCACAGTGGTTAGCACTGCAGCATCACAGCCCCAAGGCAAGGTTTCAATTCCGACCAAAGATGACTGTGTAGAGTTTGCACTTTCTCCCTGCATCTGCGTGGGTTTACTCCGGGTGCCCCAGTTTCCTCCCACACTCCAAAGAGGTGCAGGTCAGATGGCGAGGCCATGCTAAATTGCCGCTTCATGTCCAAAGATGTGTAGGTAAGGTGGGGTTACAGGGTCATGGGGATAAGGCAGGGGAGTACTAGGTAGGCTGCCCTTTCAGAGAGTTGGCGCAGAATTGATGAACCTAATCGCCTCCTTCTGCACTGTAGGGATTCTATTGGATTCAAATTAGTTCTTATAGAATCACAGAATTTACAGTGTAGAGTCTGCACCGGCCCTTGGAAAGAGCACCCTACTTAAGCCCAAATCTCCACCCTATCCCCATAATGCAGGAACCCCATCTAACCTATTGGACATTAAGGGACAATTTAGCATGGCCAATCCACCTAACCTGCACATCTTGGGACTGTGGGAGGAAACCGGAGCACCCAGAGGAAACCCACGCAGCCACGGGGAGAACGTCCAAACTCTACACAGTCAACCAAGGCCGGAATCGAACCGGGGTCCTGGGTTTGTGAGGCAGCAGTGCTAACCACTGTGCCACCCCAACAGCTCTGCAATATTTCAAAGTTTTTAAATTGGTTTCTGGAGCTTTTAATCTTTTCCATCTCTTTCCTACCTGATCAATCAGCTCCCCCTCCCCATTGGGATATACTTTATTAGCTTAAGAACTAACTTACTTTATTTGAAATTAAAGTGAAGGATCTGGCTGAGTGGAAAACGAATGCAGCTTAGTTGAAAAAGAGCTTGACTCACCGACCAAAGTGCAATTAAATTTAGTTATATTCACCACATTGTTCCTAAGGATTTGTTGTCTGAATGACGCTTATAAAAACACAGCCTGAAGCACTGAGTGGAAAGAATGGGTTGCATTCCAATTATCAGGAGTGCTTAAGCTGCTTTAGGATGACCCCTGGTCTTGATTATATAATTTTGTTGCATTGAGAATATCATTCCAAAGATATTCACCAGAAGTAGATAATAATTTGAGCGTTTAAACCAAAAGCTATACTGCCTGAGGTAATTCTTAGATCGTACTTCACATCTCAATGGAATTTAAATTCTGTCGATCAACATCTCTTGTAAATGTACAAGACATTAATCTACCCCCTCTTCTCACGTTAAACACAGCAGACCACTCGCTGTAGCTCTTGAGGAGTCTTCACCTCAATTAAACAATCATTCTTTAAGGGTAACATCAGCGTGGGAGTCAGCCTTAAGATGGATTCCCTTACAGATTCAGCATTCTTAACTCATTCAGGTTCTCATCACACAGGGGCTGGTTTCGCACAGTGGGCTAAACAGCTGCTTGTAATGCAGAACAATGCCAGCAGCGCGGGTTCAATTCCCGTACCGACCTCCCCGAACAGGTGCCGGAATGTGGCAACTAGGGGCTTTTCACAGTAACTTCATTGAAGCCTACTTGTCACAATAAGTTATTATTATTTACATCCATTTTTATTCTGGATAATTCAGGATCTAACATTTTTTCGATTTCGCTCCGCAAATGGTAGTGAAGTATGACAGGACTCCAACTGCTGATGGTTCTGGTCCTTTATCATATCCCATATTTTCGGCTTTACTTAGGGAAGGTATTTGCCTTAATTTATTTAGAACATACAGTGCAGAAGGAGGCGATTCGGTCCGTCGAGACTGCACCGACCCACTTAAGCCCTCACTTCAACCCTATTCCCTTAAACCATTAACCCCTCCTAACTGACACTAAGGGCAATTTAGCATGGCCAATCCACCTAACCTGCACATCTTTGGACTGTGGAGGAAACCGGAGCACCCGAAGGAAACCCACGCAGACACGGGGAGAACGTACAGGTTCCATACAGACAGTGACCCAGCGGGGAATCGAACCTGGGACCTTGGCGCTGTGAAGCCACAGTGCTAACCACTGTCCCACCATGCTGCCTTGTAATATTCGTACTGCTTAATATTTACCTGAAGAAGAGTCATATGTACTTGAAACGTTAACTCTGTTTCTCTCTCCATAGATGCGGCCAGATTTATCCAACAGATTCTGTTTTTACTCAATATGTTGTAAATTCACAGAACAGAACTAACATTCTGCCTCCCCAGGAGCTGTTGATCCTCCCCCCCCCCACCACCACATTTTCATCCAACTCAATCAACACCTCTTTCTATCCCTTTCCCCTGACGGTGTTTATCTGAATGCATCTCTCCAGTTCCTTCAATCACTCCCTGTGCTGGCGAGTTCCACATTCTCGCCACTCTCTGCGGCCAAGGAGTTTGTCCTGAATCCCTAATCCACTAAAGGCTAATACTGCGGATGCTGGAAATCTGAAATAACAACAGAGAATTCAGGAAGGATCAGCAGGTCTGGAAAGAGAGAGACACAGAGTTAATGATCGCAATCCAATGGCCACGTTGCACCTGGAAAGCAGCTCACTGCAGCGCAGCGTGGCCATAAAAGCCAGGAGACCCCGCTCCCAGGATCTATCCGGCTCACAACACCTCGCGAGATTTAAAGACAATCTCACAAGACGTCACCATGTCAATCCCGCTCATTTCGTGTGGAATCACCTTTTAACAAATCTGCATATTAAGGCGAGATAGTTAGTCTCACTTTAATGTGCAGATTGCCGAGTTACGGGATCAATTTCCTTCATCCCTGAGACCTCGGGCGAGCAACGTTCAGCTCTGGTCTCCGGGGGACCAGATACAGCGGCAGTGGTTCAGGTCTCCCAGAGGAACAGAGGCCCCAGCTGCATGACCTTTGGGCAGGGTGCCACCCTGGCAATGCTCAGGTGGCAATACCAGGTGGCAGGACCATTGTCAGGGTGCCAAGCTGGCATTTTCTGCATGGGTGCAATCGGGCCGGGGGTGACTTGCGTGGATGTTGGGGGATTTGGGGGGATGGCTGGGGACTCTACCATAGTGCATTTGGGCTTGGAGGTGGGTGGGGTTAGGGGTCCCTTCAGGGGCCTTGGGGATTGGGCTGCCATCTCGCTACACTGGGGAGTTCCAGCGAGCGAAGCCCCTCAGTGTACAGACTGGGCTATGTGAAGCTTCACCCATACGTTCCCCATGAGGCCCCTTATCAAACCCGAGTCGCGATCTACAGCCGTGTGTTTCTCGGTGCTATGAACGGCGGGAAACACGAGGCTAAACATGCTCGCTTTATTTCCAATCAGTTAAATCACGCCTAACCTTTCAGCTCCCTGAGTTCGGAGATGTGCGGTCAAAACGGGGATGGGGGGGGGGGGGGGGGGGGGGGGGGAGGGTTAGTGGTGGATGTGGAGTTAATAGAGAGGAAAGAGTGAATTTAGTGAAAGTTAAGAGTGATATTAACCAACCCAACTGACCATCTTAGCTGAATGATTTGAATGGACAGAGATGGAGCAACGGTTCAGCGACCTTCCTGATCACGAAAGTTCAACCTTAACCTATTGAACAGTTTACAGGACTCCTTCATTGTTTAATTCCAATGGGAATCTTCAGTAGAATGCTGGGATGTGAGGGGTTTGATCCAAGATTATAACGTCCTCATTTCTGCTCTTGATATTTTTTGGCCTTGGTTTGTGAGATTTAAGATGATTGGGATCTAGGCCTGCAAGACGCTTTTCAAACAGGCAACTGTGCAAACACATGAGACCTTCATTGACGCTGATAAACGTCAGGAGAACAATGAGATTTTGTTTAAATCAAGTAATGAGGTCCAGTGAGGAGGAGGGCGTGGTGAATTCTGCAGACTGCACTGTTTAAGTTCAATCACATCCACTTTCTGATTGGCTGGCAGATTCTAGGGGTGGGACGACCTCACTCAGAGGGGCTGGCACCAAGACTTCAGGCAACTAATTGCCTGAACCACATAGTGTTGAGTCAGGGTTTGCAGGGCTGACCGAGGCTGGCTGACTCCTGACTATGTGGCTGATGGTGGGACTGCCACTTTGGTGTTAAATCCTGGACATTAACTCTGATTGGGGGCAGCACGGTGGCCTAGTGGTTAGCACAACCACCTCACGGCGCTGAGGTCCCAGGTTCGATCCCGGCTCTGGGTCACTGTCCGTGTGGATTTTGCACATTCTCCCCGTGTTTGCGTGGGTTTCGCCCCCACAACCCAAAGATGTGCAGAGTAGGTGGATTGGCCACGCTAAATTGCCCCTTAATTGGAAAAAAATAATAATCTAAATTTAAAAAAAACTCTGATTTGCTTCTGCACACACATCCTGGCCGCTGAGCGTTTCCAGCATTTTCTGTTTATATTTCAGATTTCCAGCACCTGCAGTATTTTATTCTTGCAAAGTTTTTGAAAGTTGTGTTGACTTCTGCAGTCTTTGTCCTTTATGTCTCATTTTTATTTTCCACTGGCTTCAGCAAAGGTGAGAGATGTGTCAGTTCTGGAGAGCACTTTTAACACACATCTTCAGCAACAGGTAAATGCAGGGTCAGTAGCCTTCCTTTAACACAGCAGGAAAACAAACATGCTTTTACTGAATCTGAGAAGACTCGTTAGTTCATGAGCCCTCCTACCCTGTTGGTTTACACTCTCTACATCAAGCACAGGGTGAATACTTCACCAAAGTTAAATGACCACAAAGCAGAGCATTGTTCTCCTGAAACCTTGATCAAAGCCCTGTGCTGGGACGGAGGACCCTGTGCTTAATCACTTTGTCACTCAGTCCTCCTTTATTGTATTTTAATTAAAGACCCAAATTAAAATGATGGATGCGGACTGACATTTTATTTGGTTGGCAAAATATCCTTTCAATTGAAAAATGATCGTGCCCTTTAACCTTGTGCAAAGAAAAGAAAAATCTTTTTTCTTTTGTGAAAATGTAAGCTAAATAATTTCTACCTTCTCAAAATCTCACCTGTGTTTAAACATCAAAAACTACCGAGATTTGTTTCTGAGTAAAACATATACAAATGTTACCTCAGCGAAATGGTACCAGATATGGTACTGATGCAATGGCAATTGGAAAACCTTTGATCCTGTCTCCTCCAAACATGCTTTGAATTTAAAACGAATCTCGTGTCGGGCCAAAGGTGGTGTTGACACCGGGCAGCAGACTTTCCCTCAGCTTCGGCCCCGCCCTGCCGGCCATAGCGTGATTCCTGCCACGTACCGACGGGAACATGGCATCAGCTCCTTTGCATTAATTTGAATGTGAATAACAGGCTGGAAGACCAGGGCTGGATTCTCCGGTTTTGGGACTATGTCCCCCACACCGTTGGAAAACTGTGGCCTCTCCCATCAGAAAAACTGCTGTCAAAAGGCCCCAGATTCCCAGCCCGGCAGAGGGAAAGCAGAGACCCATCGGGAAGCTTGGGGTGTCCCCCTCGGGATCGGGGATCACCCCCTCGGGATCGGGGTGCCCCCCCTCTCGGGATCGGGGTGCCCCCCCCTCGGGATCAGGGTGTCTCCCCCTCGGTATCGGGGTGTCCCTCCCTTGGGATCGGGGATCCCCCCCTCGGGATGGGGGTGTCACCCTCAGGATGGGGTGCCCCCCCCCGCTCGGGATCGGGGTGTCACCCTCAGGAAGGGGTGCCCCTCCCGCTCGGGATCGGGGTGTCACCCTCAGGATGGGGTGCCCCCCCCCGCTCGGGATGGGGGTGTCACCCTCAGGAAGGGGTGCACCCCCCCGCTCGGGATTGGGGTGTCCATCCCGGGATGGGGTGCCCCCCTCAGGATGGGGGTGCTGTGGCTGAACCTCCCATTGCTGTTGCAAAACATTAGCAACTCGCCCCTTGGGTTTCATTTGCAGGTTCCTGACCATTGACTATTGCCAATATCCTGGGAATGCTCTGAGGTCTCCTGATCATGGAGAGATTGATCTACATGACCTTTCTTCACATGTCCGCAGAATAATCAGGAAGATGGGCCTGGCTATGGTCGACCTTTGGAGCTCCAAGTGTTGGAACGCCTCATTATTCTCTGTAGATTCCCAGTTCCACAGCAGAGGAAGCAGGAATTACCACAGCAAACCCCACAGCAAGGACACCAGAACCCTCCCTGGCACAGAGCCCCTCTCAGAGTAACAGCCTCACCTTTGAGACTGTCAATCAACTCACTCATAAGGATCAGGCGAGCGATCCAGGCCCAAACGCCAATTGTGCCCCATTGGTAGCACGCGGTGTGAGTGTATGTGTCCCAGACACACACGGTTATCCTGACCATCTCCCTGTCACAACCTCGGTGTGAGACCTAGGCTCCACATCACGCTGTAGCCAAGCTCCTTGCAAAAGCACACATCCCTCCGTTACGCTGATCTGTAGGACCTGCCCAAACACCAGCCTCCTAACGTAGTCCCACAAGTCTGCACAGTACGAAGGTCTCCATCACACAATCAGCTGCCACCATTCTGGTGGGAAGTTACTGGGGCCACCCACTGGGAGAGCCAGGACCTGCTGTAGCAGCCACTGGTACCTCAGCTGGCAGGGGCGGGTGATGAAAATAGAGGCCTCCCATTACAGGCCGAGTGCAAGTCACTGATGGGCTCAGGGCTGCAGTGTCAGGTACACAATGTGGAAGGGACCGGGGGGGGGGGGGGGGGGGGGGGGGGGGAGGCAGCTGAGCAGTCAAACTCAGGATGACTGTGTCATTTGGGGGTTTCGAATGATCAAGGGACGGATCACCTTTCTGACCGTTTCTGTCTCTTCCACCTCCCCCTCACAGAGACATGGATTTCAGACAACAGTCAGCTTTGCTCACAATCTCCCTGGTCGCTGCTGCCATCGTGGATGTAAGGTGACGAGAAGACCCAGGAAGATACTGCACAACACGAAACTGCCCAGAACATCGGGAGGCAGCTGGTGAGGCTCAGGTGCCACCATCCACGGGGACGCGGTGGAGGTGCAAAGGCAACACTGGGTCAGGGCCCGTTTCTACCTTCAGCGCTCGCCCTCCGAGCTGCAGGACCGCTTGTGTCTCCGTCGACTCCACCTCACCAAGGAGGCTGTGCACCACCTGTGCCAGATGCTGGCGGACCTGGCACCGCGAGGGTCAGGAGGAGGACACCCGCTCCCGGCATCCGTCAAGTTGTCGGCTGTCCTCGAGTTCTACGCCTGTGGCTTGTCTCCGGGTTCGAGCGGGGATCTGTACGGAATTTCACTGACGCCCAAACACAGGTGCATCTGTAAGTCACAGATGCCCTCTAAGCCCAGGCAGAGACCTACATCCACCTTATCCTGGACCAGGATGCCCCGGCCTCTGGATTTGCTGCCATCACTGGTATGCCCAGGTCCAGGGGGATATTAATGGTACACATGGTGCCCTCAGATCACCGGCTCGACAGGGGGTGCCCTTCATTAATAGGAAGGGGTTCCACTCACTGAACGTGCAGTTAGTGTGTGATCACCATCTTGCACAACTGTGTATGATACCCAGGCAGCGTTCACGATGCTGACATCATGGCGCCCTTGGAAATTTCCGGCACCTTTGAGAAGTTGGCCAAGGGAGAGGGGTTGGCTAGTGGGAGTCAAGGCTTACCCGCTGAGGTCATGGCCGATGGCACCTGTGCAGAGGCTCCAGACCTTGGCGGAGAAACGTTATAATGATGCTCACTCAGCAACAAAGGACCGTCACCGAGCGACACCTCAGGCTGTTGACTTCCATTGCCTGGACCAGCCTGGTGGGTCTCTCCAATACTGCCCCCAGAGGGTATCCTGCATCGTGGTGACTTCCTGTGCCCTGCGCAACATCCCGTAGCATGTGGGTGACAGGCTGGAGGAGGGGGAGGAACAGCCAGGTCTCGAAGGATGAGGACGGTGTCCAGGGTGATCCAGCGAGGACGCGGACCTGGCTCGACAAGCTGCAGAACGAGTCCTTCAGGGTCATCAAACCAGGGAGAACGTGATCAGCTCCTGGTTCACTGACTAGGAGGCCTAAAGAGCAACAGCTCCACCACCATCACCCTGCGCCCCCAGTCCACTCTGCCCTCAGTCATCTGCTGTCACAATGTCCTCCCCTCGACCTTCCCTTTGGTCAGTTACCCCAAATTCTCTCAGCTTTTCACTCCTTCCCAAGACCACAGATCTCCGTCTCCTCTCTGAGGAGCATCACAGGAGCTGTATCAGCGGGTCTTATCCATGGGGAGGGTGGTGATGACTCATTGTGAGATGACCTCTGTTGCACCTCATTGTCTGACAAAGTCTGACTCGTGTCTTGAGGATCACTTTCCACTGACAGCCCGGGTGACCCCTGGTTTTGCAAAGCGGTCTCCCTCTCATGGGGTACATTGTTTTGGGGGCGGGCGAGAAGTAAGCTTTGGGCTCATAGACTGGGGATGCTGTCATACCCGGGTGTCTCTCACTGCGTCTCCCATGACCTCTCACTTCTCAGCGAGGATGGCTGCCTGTGGAACCGGTGGTGGGAAGGTTTTAAAGGTGGGTTTTTATGGGCAGCCTGCTGGTCCGTTTGCATTGATGGAATCGCGCATCCCTGGCATGTCTGGCAGCAGCACAAAACTGTTCTGATTCTCTCCTGGGGGAACCACTTAGTCTCCAAACCAGAGAATCCACCAGTTGTGATACTGTTACAAAAATCATTATTCCAGATCATTTCGGCAAAATGCTAGAACACTCTAACTTGCTCTAACTTGCTCTAGAGTTAAATACTCTAACTTACTCTAACCCACATGCTTGATGCATTTTTAAAAAATCTTGCTCAATTTTTAAAATTTAAAAAAAAATAAATTTAGATTACCCAATTATTTTTTCCAATTAAGGGGCAATTTAGCGTGGCCAATCTACCTACTCTGCACATTTTTGGGTTGTGGGGGCGAAACCCACGCAGACACGGGGAGAATGTGCAAACTCCACACGGACAGTGATCTTGCTCAATTTTTAAACTAAACAAGTTTTTCTTCTAATTTCTCAGCCTCTTTTTCACTGCATCACACCATCCCGCTATCTCTGCATCACTGCATCACACCATCTCGCTATCTCTGCATCACTGCATCACACCATCTCGCTATCTCTGCATCACTGCATCACACCATCTCGCTATCTCTGCATCACTGCATCACACCATCTCGCTATCACTGCATCATTCTCCATCACTGCATCACACCATCTCGCTATCTCTGCATCACTGCATCACTGCATCACACCATCTCGCTATCTCTGCATCACTGCATCACACCATCTCGCTATCTCTGCATCACTGCATCACACCATCTCGCTATCTCTGCATCACTGCATCACACCATCTCGCTATCACTGCATCATTCTCCATCACTGCATCACACCATCTCGCTATCTCTGCATCACTGCATCACTGCATCACACCATCTCGCTATCTCTGCATCACTGCATCACACCATCTCGCTATCTCTGCATCACTCCATCACTGCATCACACCATCTCGCTATCACTGCATCATTCTCCATCACTGCATCACACCATCTCGCTATCTCTGCATCACTGCATCACACCATCTCGCTATCACTGCATCATTCTCCATCACTGCATCACACCATCTCGCTATCTCTGCATCACTGCATCACACCATCTCGCTATCTCTGCATCACTGCATCACACCATCTCGCTATCTCTGCATCACTGCATCATTCTCCATCACTGCATCACACCATCTCGCTATCTCTGCATCACTGCATCACACCATCTCGTTATCTCTGCATCATTGCATCACACCATCTCGCTATCTCTGCATCACTGCATCACACCATCTCGCTATCTCTGCATCACTGCATCACACCATCTCGCTATCTCTGCATCATTGCATCACTGCATCACACCATCTCGCTATCTCTGCATCACTGCATCACACCATCTCGCTATCTCTGCATCACTGCATCATTCTCCATCACTGCATCACACCATCTCGCTATCTCTGCATCACTGCATCACACCATCTCGCTATCTCTGCATCACTGCTTCACTACATCACTACATCACTCTCCCTCACTACATCACTCTCCATTACTGCATCATTCTCCATCACTGCATCACTCTCCATCACTGCATCACTCCATCACTATATCACTCTCCATCACTGCATCACTCTCCATTACTGCATCATTCTCCATCACTGCATCACTCTCCATCACTGCATCACTCCATCACTATATCACTCTCCATCACTGCATCACTCTCCATCACTGCACCACACCATCTCGCTATCTCTGCATCACTGCATCACACCATCTCATTATCTCTGCATCACTGTATCACTCTCCATCACTGCACCACACCATCTCGCTATCTCTGCATCACTGCATCATTCTCCATCACTGCATCACACCATCTCGCTATCTCTGCATTACTGCATCACTCTCCATCACTGCATCACACCATCTCGCTATCTCTGCATCACTGCATCACACCATCTCGCTATCTCTGCATCACTGCATCATTCTCCATGACTGCACCACACCATCTCGCTATCTCTGCATCACTGCATCACTACATCATTCTCCATCACTACATCACTCTCCATTACTGCATCATTCTCCATCACTGCATCACTCTCCATCACTGCATCACTCTCCATCACTGCATCTCTGCATCACTCTCCATCACTGCATTACTGCATCACTCTCCATCACTGCATCACTCTCCATCACTGCATCGCTCTCCATCACTGCATCACTCTCCATCGCTGCATCACTCTCCATCACTGCATCACTGCATCACTCTCCATCACTGCATCACTCTCCATCACTGCATCGCTCTCCATCTGACATTCTGGGCAATGAACGTCACAACAGCACCAATCACTGGTGTGGAACGTAACACCATACTCCAGTTTCCCAAAAAATGAACCAAATCTTTGAGGTGAATTTCAATCTTGCTTCATTTAGAAGACTTGCAAATTTCTTATTGAAAAATGTAGACCATAAACTACAAATAGAACAACTTGAAATGAACTGAGTGCCTGGAATTCTTCTGTTCTGAGAGGACCAATCACAGACACAACTTCACATGGAAAACGCCAGGAAATTCAGTAAATCGGGCGTTTGCGATTGTCATCAGTTTCTGACTGTGATAATCAACTGACCAATAAAGTTGTAATGTAAACATATGACGGGGCACTAACATTATTGAGCTTGAATTAACTGCAGGAAGTCCCTACCTGACTAAGTTTTTGGTATTGTCAGGGTCTTGTGCTGTCACGGCTCCAACCACAGTTCCTTGTTTTGTATTTTCATAAACATCCATTATATAAAAGGGTACGGAGAAAACTGGAGGTTCGTCCACATCCCCAATGATAATTTTAAGATTCGCTGCATCCTTGAATGGGCCCAAGTTCCAAAAGCGAGGATCAATGTGAGTGTTCTCTCCTTCTATTGTTACTGTAAACACTTTCTTCTTTTCATAGTTTAGTGGCTGAATGCAGGAACAGATGGCAAAGATTAGTTATTTTTTTAAATCGTCCAATAGACAACACAAGATCATAGATTTCAATCTTACAGAAATGTTCTTTTTAAATTGTCACCTTCTTTAGGATAATAACACCTTCCCTGGTATCTTTGTCTGTGGAAATGGTGAAAATGCCTAAACCGTCTCCGTCAATGATACTGTATTTCATATCCGCATTCACTCCAATGTCAGGATCAGTCGCCTTAATCTTACCAACAGCTGTGCCCACAGTGGCTGACTCAGGTACATACAGCTGGTAATTTTCTGTGAATAAATAGAGAGATGCATTTGAATATCGAGCACAATGTAAAGATAATCTTTGCCAAAATATAATCATGAATACAAATATGCCAGTAAATTAAGTCCACGAGATGAAGATAAACGCATGGTCATGAAGGTAGAGTTGGATCGGTAAATATATTGGTAGGTATGGTGGCAAACAAAGAGTTGGAAACATTTAAAGAAACTATTTGAAATGTTCAACGAAAACTCAAGTGAGAACGATCCGTTGGTGATTCACAAAGGAAGTGAAGAAGAATGTTAGATTGAAAGGAGAGGCTTATAATTTTGCAAAAGTTACGGTCAGTCTGAAGATGAAGAATATTTTGTGAACCAGCAAAGGGACACCAAAAACTTGATAAAACAGAAAAGAAATCAAATGAATGTTAATTATCCAGCAATATAAAGGCAGGTTATAAGAGCTTTTCTAATTATATAAAAAGGAAGTGAGTAGCTAAAGTCAACATTGGTCAACCTTGAAGGGAAGACAAACAATTAACAAACATTTTTTGTCTTCCTTCACAATAAAAGGGAATGGAAGAATGAGGATATTAAGGTAATTAATTGCAACAGAAACAAGAACAGCAGAAACTCAAGGCAATGTAATTTGACAAATCTCCAGGGCCAACATCCTCGGGTCCTTATTAAAAATAGCTGCAGGGAGATTGGGTGTATTGGCTATAATTTTCCAAAATTCCACTGGATTCTGGACTGATCCCAGCAGATTGGAAATTAGCAAATGTAACACCACTATTCAAAAAAAGAGGCAGAGAGAAAATAGCCAGTTAGCCTGACATCAGTCATTGGGAAAGTTCTGAAATTTGTTATAAGGGAGGTCTCACCCATGTACTTAGAAAATACAATTCGAAAAAATCCAGCCGGGCGCCTTTCAGCACTGCCCCACAAACGGGGACCAGGGAGAACAGCACTTGGGGGCTCTCGCAGAACGGCATTTAGGGGGGGTCTCCCAGGTGATCGGAGACCCCCGGGTGATTGGCCTCTGGGCAGGTTGCCAGGTTGGCAGTGCCAAGATGCCTGGGTAACATTTTGTACGGGTCAGGGATAAGGCTCGGCGGTGCCCTGTCCATATGAGGTGGGGTGCGGATGGGGCTCGGGACCCTCAACAGGTGAGTTGGGTTATTGGGTAGTTCCGGGGGTCACGTCGGGGGTCAAGAAATTGGGGCACCGTTTTGTGACTGCATGCGCCCCCTACGGGCGGTCCGCACTGAGATCCGAAACAAAGAGTGTCGTTCGCTAAGGATGTTGGCGTGTCAGAACGTTAGAACGACTCCACCAATCCTGCCCAGAAGGGGCACCTTGTTTTCTTTTTGCTTAGATCTTGCCCATAGACAGGTTAAGTGAGTGAGCAACAAGGTGGCAGATGGAGTGTAATGTGAGGTTATTCACTTCAGTCTTTAGAATAGAAAAGCAGAATATTTTTTAAACGCCATGAAACTTATAAATGTTGATCTTCAGAGAAACTTGGGAGTGCTCATACAAAGAATACAAAAAAATAGCAATGCAAATCGAGCAAGTAATGAAGAAAGCAAATGGTATGTTGGCCTTTATTGCAAGTGGAATGGAGTTCACGAATTGTGCAGGGATTTGGTGGGATCAGGAATACTGTGTGTTATTTTGGTCTCCATATTGAAGGAATGAGAGAATTGCATTGGAGACGGCACAGTGAAGGTTTACTAGATTGGTCCCTTGGATGAGAAGGTTGCCCGACCATGAGAGGCTGAGAGGAAGATTCGCCTTCTGGGGATTCCAGGGCACGGAGGAGACACTCAGCATAGGACACTGATCATTTTGAATGGAGATGAGGAGAAATCTCTTCACTCAAAGAGCTGCGATTCTCTACCCCAGAGAGTTTGGATGCTCGATCATTGAATATATTTAAGGCTGGAGTCAGAAAGGGATGTAATTTCTCAGGGATGACGGATATGATTGGAAATGGGGTACGTGGAGTTGAGGTCCATGACCAGCCAGGGTTGTACTGAATGCCGGAGAAATCTCGGCATTTCCTGTTGCTATTTCTTGCGTTCTTACCTGAATGAACTAATTATCTGAATAGAAAAATTTGAAAGGCTGCTGGGGAAAAACCAGGGAGTGTGTCAGTCTGAGTAGCTCTGACAGAGAACCAGCATGGTCACAATAGGCTGCATGGCCTCCTTCAGTCCTCCAGTCATTCTATGATGTTACGATTCTGATAGTAGTGATGGAATTTTGACACTTTCTCTGGTGGCACACAACGAGGAAACTGAAATGTTAAACCATCACAGGAGTTCAAATCAGTGATGGAAGAAAATGGAGTCTGGATTTGATTGTGATGGGATATCATTTCACGTATATATAAAAGCTAATAGACCTGGAGTGTTGATTTTTTCTCTCTCTTGCTACAGATGCCCCTGACATTTTTTTTCTCTTATTTTCTTTAGCCGAAGTGGGCGTCACTGGCTGGAGCAGCATTTGTTACCCATCTCTAATTGCCCTTGAACCTAATGAATTTCTTGCCATTTCAGGGGGGTAGGGGCAGTTAAGAGTCAGGCACATCGCTGTTGGTCTGGAGTCACATGTAGGCCAGACCATGTGAGGACGGCAGATTTCCTTCCCTGAAGGACATTGGCAAACCATAAGGATTTTTACAACAATCAGTGATAGTTTCCTGGTTACCATGACTGAGACTAGCTTTATATTTCCTGTTTACAAATTGAACTTAAATTCTGCCCACTGTTATAAAGAACAAAGAACAAGAAAAGTACAGCACAGGAATAGGCCCTTCGGCCCTCCAAGCCCGTGCTGACCATGCTGCCCGTCTAAACTAAGATCTTCTACAATTCCTGGGTCCGTATCCCTCTATTCCCATCCTACTCATGTATTTGTCAAGATGCCCCTTAAATGTCACTATCGTCCCTGCTTCCACCAACTCCTCCGGCAGTGAGTTCCAGGCACCCACTACCTTCTGTGTAAAAAACCTACCTCGTACATCTCCTCTAAAACTTGCCCCTCACACCTTAAACCTAAGCCCCCTAGTAATTGACCCCTCTACCCTGGGAAAAAGTCTCTGACTATCCACTCTGTCTATGCCCCTCATAATTTTGTAGACCTCTATCAGGTCACCCCTCAGCCTCCGTCGTTCCAGTGAGAACAAACCGAGTTTATTCAACCTCTCCTCATAGCTAATGCCCTCCATACAAGCAACATCCTGGTAAATTTCTTGTGCACCCTACCTAAAGCCTCCACATCCTTCTGGTAGTGTGGCGACCAGAATTGAACACTATACTCCAAGTGTGGCCTAACTTAGGTTCTACACAGCTGCAAAAGGACTTGCCAAATTTTATACTCAATGCCCCGGTCAATGACTACCTTCTCCACCTGTGTTGCCCCTTTCAGTGACCTGTGGACCTGTACACCTAGATCTCTCTGTCAATATTCTTGAGGGTTCTACCATTCACTGTATATTACCTACCTGTATCAGATCTTCCAAAGTGCAATACTTCACATTTGTCCGGATTAATCTCCATCTGCCATCTCTCCGCCCAAGTCTCCAAATGATCTAAATCCTGCTGTATCCTCCAACAGTCCTCATTGCTGTCTGCAATTCCACCAACCTTTGTGTTGTCCGCAAACTTACTAATCAGACAGTTCCATTTTCCTCCAAATCATTTATATATACTACGAACAGCAAAGGTTCCAGCACTGATCCCTGTGGAACACCACTAGTCACAGCCCTCCAATCAAAAAAGCACTCTTCCATTGCTACTCTCTGCCTTCTATGACCGAGCCAGTTCTGTATCCACCTTGCCAGCTCACCCCTGATCCCGTGTGACCAGTCTGCCATGAGTGACCTTGTCAAAGGCCTTACTGAAATCCATATAGACAACATCCACTGCCCTACCTGCATCAACCACCTTTGTGACCGCCTCGAAAAACTTTATCAAGATAGTGAGATATGACCACCGCTTCAAAAAAGCATGCTGCCTCTCACTAATACGGCACTTGAACATAGAACACAGAACAGTACAGCACAGAACAGGCCCTTCAGCCCTCGATGTTGTGCCGAGCAATGATCACCCTACTCAAACCCACATATCCACCTTATACCCGTAACCCAACAACCCCCCCCCTTAATCTTACTTTTAGGACACTACGGGCAATTTAGCATGGCCAATCCACCTAACCCGCACATCTTTGGACTGTGGGAGGAAACCGGAGCACCCGGAGGAAACCCACGCACACACGGGGAGGACGTGCAGACTCCGCACAGACAGTGACCCAGCCGGGAATCGAACCTGAGACCCTGGAGCTGTGAAGCATTTATGCTAACCACCATGCTACCGTGCTGCCCATAAATGGGAGTAGATTCTGTCTCAAAGAATTCTCTCCAGTAATTGGTAGGATTTGAACTCACGTCCCCAGAGTAATAACCTGGGTGATGTTACCGCTACACTAACCTGTTCCCTGATTCTGGAGAGATGTACAGACCTGCTGAGAATGTACAGCATTTTCTGTTCTTATTTCCGACTTCCAGCATCCACAGCATTTTGCTTTTAGTTGAATGAATTTATTGTTTGACCCAAAAACTGGATGTTGACTTTGAAATGTTACACTTTGGAAACACTTTCTAAGAGGTTTCTTCTTGCAATACAGTGGCTAGCATTCCTCAGTCCAACGAGTATAACAAAACATTTTATGAAAAGAATTGACAATGTACAGCAGTAACAGAAACTTCTCTTTATATTGGAGGAAGGTTGTCAGAAGGAGTCTGCAGTGTCAATCAGGGCTGTGCGTTCAGAGAACAATATTGACAGACTTTGTGGTTTGATGGGATGTCACCAGAGTCAGGTGTCAGCCAAGAAATCACTGAACTTTCACACGGAGAAAGGTAAACAATTACTGCCCTGTCGAGCGAGAAGGAATGTTTTAAAGAGGGTCACAACAGAGAAGCATTGTAAAACAAAAGGCAACCTGTGAGTAAATGCACTGTGTATGTGAAACCAATAAAGACAAGCGTGGTCAAAGAGCAAAGAGAGATTAACAAGGAGCGGTAAATCCACAATATGGGAGCTGAGATCAAAACAGCGAGTACAGAGTACAAAGAGCAAGTGAAATGTGCAAAGGTTTGTGTGGAAATGAAGCAGAATCCTGTGTCGGGCGAGATTAGCTGGGTGTTTCCCGGTACTGGCAGCACTGACAACAATCCCACAACTAAATGGGACTGCTTCATTTTGGGGCACGGTCGATGACTGCTCCGTCAAGGCCGCACTTAGTCCCATTTCCTGCACCAACAAACTCCCCTCGCCATCCAGGAAGTAATCAGGGCGCCATTTCTACCTGCCGTCCAGATCTCTGGGTCACCACCTCAGCCTCTGGACCCTCCCAACACCCCAACGCACTAATAAGGGGGTCATCAAGCGCTCGCACCTCACCTCAATAAAGGCAGGGTACTCTCAGGCCCGACCCCTTGCAGAGGCATGATGCCACTTGGGTATCTTGGTACTGCTAGCCTGGCACTCTGGCAGTGTCCCATCCAGTGTGGCACCTGGGTGGCATTGTCAGGGAGCTGGGCTGGCAATGACATTGGGGGTGCCAGGGTACCACCCTGCCCAGAGCCCAATCATCCAAGGGCTCCCTTTTGCCTGGAAGACACCCCCCCACCCCCAAGTGCCGGATGTCTAGTCCACACCTTTGTAAGGCAATGCTAAATGGCACCATGCTGGGGTCCCTAAGGTGAGGCCGTTCGATCCCGGGCGCTGGGTATGTCTGGCGTGGACATGGCCAAGTGAAACTCTCTGCTCACTTGAATATGCAAATCTGGTTCCCAACCTCAATTGGCAGGATCCAGATCAGGGCACCTCATGGGATCTCGTTAGATCTCGGGAGGTGTGATGAGGCTGGTAAATCTCGAGAGAGCCCTGTCATTAGATTTACTGGTCTTGCCACATCCCGAGTCGGGGACTGCTGATAGGCCGTGACTGACCTGTGTTTAATTGTTACAATCTGAAGTCCAAAGTTGAAAAGGGGGTTAGTGTAGTCAGTAAGCTGTATTTTATAGCCCCCTGGAAGTGAGATGGCAGGTGAAGGAGGTGGGGAAGGGGTGAATTCTGCACCATGGTAAGAGGTTAACCCTGGTGCTTACCCACCCGCACTGAAAAGGAGGCAGGCATTAAGTACTCAGCACAAATGTTCATTTGGGCGGGCAGGTGGCAGGCAAGGGGTGAGAGTGTCTCCGTTTTGGGCCCCTTGTGGCCATCAGAGGACCCCACCCAAGATATTCACCCTCTCCCACATTTCCCCCATCCTCCGTACTGTCCACATTCCCCCCCCCCCCCCCCCCCCCCCCCCCACACCTCCCTCATCCCGCTCTCTCTGGGTCCTATCAGCCTTGCCCCAGCAAGACCCTAGACTCAACTCAGTCTGGACTCATTCAGGAAGGCTTCCCTCTGGGACTAGCTGCAGTTCCAGCATTGGCCACAGCTCCTGGTGGCACTGCCAGGGCAAGAGAGTTGCCAGCCATCTGACCAGCCAGAAGTTCGTGGAAGTGAAACCTCTTCACCTGACGGCTGTTAAATGACCAAGTGGGGGTGGGCTGACCCCTCACAGCAGGGACACCAACTCCAGTATAAATTTCAGCTCAGCAATGTGGAAAAGTACAGATACTATTGTCACGTGAGTGTCCTTTAAGAAATGATTTTGTCTTATCAAATGGCCTCAGTGATGGCCTGTGGCTCTGTGAGTTCACTTTCGCTTTTGAGTTTTACTTTCACTTTAAGTTTGGACCAGTTTGTACTGCACAGGTTGAAAGAAGGGTTTCTCTATCTTCATTTTGACAGCTGTTTCCAGACTGGTTATAACTTAAAGAGATAATTGCTCTCTGGAAGGAATTCAAACCAGCTGTTTGGAAAGGGGACAGAGTGTCAATAACAAGTCTGATACCAGTGAGAATGCCGTGTGCTGGGCAGCGCCTTTGAAAAGGAGGTTCTGGTTTTTACTTGGATCTTGTTATTAAATTGTAACAGTAAAGGGGGGATTCATTAAGGGTTATATATAGATTACTGTAGCTGTGTGGGGTATTTATGTTCAACAAACATTAACTAAGTTTGTAGAATAAAGTTTGCTTTTTGGGCAGCACGGTGGCGCAGTGGTTAGCACTGCTGCCTCACGGAGCTGAGGACTCAGGTTCGATCCCGGCTCTGGGTCACTGTCCATGTGGAGTTTGCACATTCTCAGCATGTTTGCGTGGGTTTCGCCCCCACAACCCAAAGATGTGCAGGCTAGGTGGATTGGCCACGCAAAAGTACCCCTAAATTGGAAAAAATGAATTGGGTACACTAAATATTTTTTTTAAAGTTTGCTTTTTTGATTAAAAGCGCCTAAAAACTCTGTTGAATAACAGCTGAAAGGCTCTTGTGCTCATCCCAGCCACATTCAATAGGTCAGGTGAACTTCATGATATACTTTGGAGTTTTCTAAACCTTGACCCATAACACTATCAGCGGAGAACAAAGGGCCTCTGACGCGGAATTCTGCCCTTAATCCAGGTGATAACTGTGCACGACTCACACAGTCTACCTGTGGAAAGGGGGCAACAATTTGACAGGATAGGCAATTAATATTATTTCACAGAAAAACTGGAATAAATAGTCTAGATTCTGCGAGGTGGCGATGGAAATATTAATACAAATGCGTATACATATATTATGCAGCTAGATGTCTTGTTTCTGAGGTAGAAATTACAAGTGTGTTTTTAAAAAACATTTAATGGCAAATTCTTCAATCTCACACTCCCAGCAGGGAGTTGCATTGAGAAATGGTGTGGATCAAAGATTAATGTTACAGGGTTGTCAAACTATCTCAATCCCATACTTCCTCGTAGCTACCTGCTGGGACTGAAGCAGCTTCTTCTTGCCGCTGTTTTCAACATGGGATGATAAATGTGCGTACGACCTGCTGATTATTTTACGTTTTTAATGCTCCTGTCAAGCATCTTGGAATGTTTTTTTTCTATGTTAATGGTGTTCTATCAATTCACATTGTTGTTGGATTTCAGTGGGAAAAGCGTGCAGGGAAGGATATTGTTGGATCAGCAGGGTCTGATCACCTTGAACATATTCCACTTTTATCAAAACTTCCATGCCCCTGTATTCGCACAACACCGAGTGGTTATTTGAAGGGGGGAGGGGTCTCCTTCACCCTCAGTCCCTGCTGTAAACTTTCAATTTACAACAAGATTATGGCCAAATAGCCCAATGTGGGTGAAATGGTTTTGTGTGGGTGAGAAACAAGAGCTCTTTACACTGCGACAGTGATTCGCTTTTCAAAGTGACTCCCAGAAAAGAGTCCCAACTGATGATGCAATTGCCCATGGGGCAGAAAACTGCTGCCGTTTTCTTCGGCGGGATCGGCAGCGAGAGTGGGAAATCCTGCGAGAGGCCCAAATTGCATCACACTCCAGTGCAAAGAGGTCACATGCCTCTGTGCCCTCCCACGCCAGTCACATAACAGCAATCAACATTGGACTACCATTAGAATAAATTAGCATATGATTATCAGGCCCCTGAGCCTGATAACCACCCCCCCCTCCCCCCGCTGCCCCATTACATTTTCCATTTATGTCGGTATGAATTGTGACAGTTCTCCCACAGCAAGCACCTTGAGTCATCGAGGTTTACAGCATGGAAACAGGCCCTTCAGCCCAACTTGTCTATGTCACCCAGTTCTTACCACTAAGCTGGTCCCAATTGACCGCATTTGGCCCGTATTCCTCCATACCCATCTTACCGGACAAGCAGAACAGGCCAGCGGAGTGAGTGCATCGCTCTGGGAGAGGGTCGTGCCCGGGCACTGCCCCCTTGCACAGCCTGAGCCGGGCTAGGTGGAAGTGCCAGGGTCGGTGTCAGTGTGAGTGCCCGAGAAGGGGCGCCATGTGTGGAGGGTGTTCTTTGGGAAGGGTGCATGGGGGGAGGGGGTTTGTTGCATGGGAGGATGGATGGTGGGGGGATGATGCATAAGGGTTGGGGGTTGCGTGGATTTTGGGGGGGGGGGCGGTGGGAGCGTTCTATTTTTAATTTTTGTATCGTGGTGGCCTCAATAATGAAGCCCCGATCTTTAACAAATTACATTGCTGGGTGGGGCGGTTTCTAATTGTTTTTCGATCAGTCAAACGCCATTGGTGCCCGCTGTTTCACTGCAGCTTGTTCTGGCCGCTATAACTCTGCATATTTTAGTGGAAATTCCGCCCATGAATCAGGAAATCAGAGACTGCAGAATAAACCTAATTAAACTACAATACCCTTGCAATATGGTACAAACCTTTGGCGAGGTGTACTGCCATTTTACAATATGCAGAATGTTGACTAAGATCCGGTACTTACTCTGTGGGAACCTGGGAGGATTGTCATTGGCATCAGTTAGAGTTATATTAATAGTTGTCGAACCCGACAGCCCTCCTATCTGTCCAGCCATATCTTTGGCTTGAATGACGACAGAATATTGCTCCCTTGCTTCTCTGTCCATGTTGGGTAAAGCTGTTCTGATGATTCCTGAAAGGTAGTGCAAAGAAAATGAGTACGTCAGCCTCCACAGAATAATAACAGCTCACTTTGTACAAGACCTTTGTCTCCACTGCCCATTGTAACAACAGAAAGAGTTGATCCATGGGAAACATGCTGGGGAAACTTTGCAGATCTTTTTCTGAATTCATTCAATATGAAATAGGCCTTCATAAAAAAAAGTGCTGCATGCATTAATGTAAATAATTATTTAAATAAAATACAAGAAATACATAATCCTCAAAACCAATCGGAATCAAATCGACTGTGAATTTGGTTAATGCTGTAAAAACATTTGACCAAATTTACCACAAATTATCATCAGTGATTTCTGTTTATACATTTTAAACTTTTATTGACCATAATTAACACCAAATGGAATTCCAATCACTTTTCCTGAATATATATCTAAATATATAGATATTTAATTTAAGGCAGGAACTGTAAATTATTCAAAACTTAATTAAAATATGTTATTTACAATGTTGGCGCACAACATGATTAATATTTTATTTTTTGCCTAACTCTGCGTAAAGGCAAGTTTTATCTTACACGATGACATCTTCCTGAGCATTTTTAAATCAACAATTTTTGAAAGTATTGGATTAGCAAAGTTGATTTTGATTCTTTCTCAAGAGCAGCTTTTACCAATTATGTTTTTAATTTAAATTCATTTACAGGATGTGGGCATCTCTGGCTAGACCAGCATTTATTGCCCATCCTCAGTTGTCCTTCAGAAGTTGGTTGTGAGTTGCCTCCTTGAACCGCTGCAGTCCCTGAGGTGTAGGTATACCCACTGTGCTGTCAAGGAAGGAGTTCCAGGATTTTGACCCAGTGACAGTGAAGGAACGGCGATATATTTGTAAGTCAGGGTGGTGAGTGGCTTGGGGGGGAACCTCCAGGTGGTGGGGTTCCCAGGTATCTGCTGCTCTTGTCCTTCTAGATGGTAGCAGTCATGCGTTTGGAAGGTGCTGCCTGAGGAGCCTTGGTGAGTTCCTGCAGTGCATCTTGTAGATGGAACACACGGCTGCTATTGTTCATCAGTGGTGGAGAGTTTGACTGTTTGTGGAAGGAGAAGCTATCAAGCGGGGCTGCTTTGTCCTGAATGGTGTTGAGCTTCTTGAGTGTTGTTGGAGCTGCACTCATCCAGGCAAGTGGACAACATTCCATTACACTCCTGACTTGTGTTTTGTAGATGGTGGACAGGCTTTGGGGGCCAAGAGTTGAGTTACTTGCCTTAGGATTCCTAGCCTCTGACCTGCCCTGGTAGCCATAGTATTAATGTGGCTAGTCCAGTTCAGTTTCTGATCAATGGTAACCCCCAGGATGTTGATTACGGGGGATTCAGCGATGGTAACGTCATTGAATGTCAAGGGGCAATAGTTAGATCCTCTCTTGTAGGAGATGGTCATTGCCTGGCAGTTGTGTGGCATGAATGTCATTGCCACTTGTCAGCCCAAGCCTGGATATTGTCCAGGTCTTGCTGCATTTGGACACGGACTACTTCATTATCTGAGGAGTCGTAAATAGTGCTGACCATTGTGCAGTCATCCGCAAACATCCCCACTTCTGACCTTATGATGGAAGGCAGGTCATTGATGAAGCAGCTGAAGATGGTTGGGCTTCTATCAAATGCTGCCTTGATGTCAAGCGCAGTCACTCTCCACTCACCTCATTTTTGTGAATAACAGGTTGACACAGAACATGCTGAACCACTATGATAAACAAAGGGAACTGCGCGTTGACTTATATTCCTAAACCAGTCGAGTGAATCCACAGATGGCCAGGCAGGAGATGCCTCAACCTATCTTGACCAAAGGTGGAGACAGAAGTGCAGAATGTCCTGATAAGGGAGTTGCTGGATGCTGCTGCACTAGTTATCCAGCCAGGAGACCAGTTCCCAAGTCTTATGAATCATCTGCCTTGTACCATCTCTCTGGTACCACATTTTCCCTCACCATCAGTATCAAGAAAGCTGTAGTCATAGAGCAAGGTGCTGTGTCTCCACTCTGTCTGTGTGCAGACTCAACAACACATCACTGGCAGCAATCAGCAAATTCAATGATGACAGACAACCTGCCTCTTGACAGAGAGCTCAGCACAAGCATTGGGAAGGCAGCCACCAATGTTTGATTGACTAACAAAATGGGCATGGAAAAGACAAGAAAACGGACCTGTAGGACCAAGATGTTTATCTGCAAGGCCTGTACCTCAGCACAGTGACCACTGTGGACACCGTGTCATGATATGCAGGCACACACACACACACATAATGATATACAGACAAGCAGCTAATGGACACAGAGAACAGGACATGACCAATAAGCAGGCAGGACACTCAGGGGTGGGATCTGACTATAAAAGGCACGAGGCGCTCACACTCCGCCTCTTTCCGCTGATGAACATCTAGAGAGTCAGTCAAGGGTGTTGTTACAATCTCACACCTCCACCACGTGGCTAAGAGCTAGTCTGGTTCAGTCAGACAGAGTAACCACACTTAAGTTAGTAGAGAGTCGAACTCGCAGAGAACTGTGCTAACTGTGCTATTAGTTCAACCTGATTAAACCTGATTGAACCAACTTCAAGGTCTGGAGTATCTTTCTTATCTAAACTGCATCCAGTTGCAGCCAGTGTTAGACCAGTGTACCTCATACGACACACCCTATAACTACCAACAACAAAGACTTAATGGCTCCAATCACCAGGGTCCAGAACACATCCTTGGCATCATAATGGAATGACAAAGTCATCAATGAATCATTCCTTTCTGGGGTAAACATGTTCACGTTAATCAAGCAATGACGATATAGCTGGTTTGGGCATGTGTACAGGGTGGAAGGTGGCTGAATTCCCAAGGGTATGCGATGCGGGAATGTCACCTGTACCAAGAGAGCAGCCCAAAGCTCTGATTCAAGGATGTTGTGAAAAGAGGCGTGACAGCCTCATCAACATCAATGAAGACAAGTGGGAAACTCTGACTGACGGCCGATGTAAATGGTGCCACCGGCTGTGAGCAGGAGTTCATCACCATGGTGACATGCGGTTTCAGAAGCTCCGATGCAGACACCAGCCCTGTAAACAAGGCATCAGTAGAGATCATTCCTCAGTCCCAGGAAGGGACAGCTTCATGTTGGATACTTGTGACAGACATTCCCTGTCCTGAACCTTTGTGTTCAGAACTCGATAGACCTGCAGCAAATGACCTCAGCAACGTTCTGAGGCTGGATTCCCAACACCTCTGATGTTGAACAGAGTATAGATTTCAGCATGTGCAGCCTTATTCACTGTTAGGGGCAGCACGGTAGCATGGTGGTTAGCATAAATGCTTCACAGCTCCAGGGTCCCAGGTTCGATTCCCGGCTGGGTCACTGTCTGTGCGGAGTCTGCACGTCCTCCCCGTGTGTGCGTGGGTTTCCTCCGGGTGCTCCGGTTTCCTCCCACAGTCCAAAGATGTGCGGGTTAGGTGGATTGGCCATGCTAAATTGCCCGTAGTGTCCTAAAAAGTAAGGTTAAAGGGGGGGTTGTTGGGTTACGGGTATAGGGTGGATACGTGGGTTTGAGTAGGGTGATCATTGCTCGGCACAACATCGAGGGCCGAAGGGCCTGTTCTGTGCTGTACTGTTCTATGGTCTATGGTCTATGGTCTCTCCTGGTCAGGCCACTCCTGAAGCATTTTGATGGGAGAAAAGCCACAAAGCTTTTTCCTGACATTGAAGAATTAGGTTATAAGGAAAGAATGGAGAAATTTGAAGTCTTTCGCTGTTGAAAGGAGGAGCAGGGCCTAAGTACATACTGTATTAAGCTTAACCCTGAGAAGATTAAGAAACCAGAACGAGGGTTACGGGTTAAAACAGGTAAAAACTCAGGAAACAGTTTTTTTCATACAAAAGAGACTCATTAACATTTGCAATCGCCGTCCATACAGTAAGAGGAAGGCAAAACGAAACTACCACTCATTCAGTTAAATATCAGGGAGTGGATCTCTTTGTCATATTACGAACATGGATCAGATCCCAATTTATATTCGGAAACCGGACAAGACCCCAACAATTCTCTTTGATTTTCTAAGTCTGTGAGGAAAGAATACTTTGCTCCAGCAGTGATTCCACACTCAAACAGGGATGTGGGGCGGGATTCCCCCAGCCTCTGCGATGAATTTGCGCTCGCCGCGGGGACGGAGAATCGGCGTCAACCCGAGATCAGGTCTGACGCCACTCCCGCGATTCTCCGATCCCTGGAGAATCACCACCAATCAGTACGCGAGATCGGGTTCCCGCCCGCGTTGGTCTCTCACGGTTCCACCCAGCGGGCACTCGGCGTGGTGGCTGTCGACTCAGTCCGCGGTCGCCCTAGTGGGGGGGGGGGGGGATCATTCACCCGGGGGGGGGGTCCTCCAGGACGGCCAGGCTATCGATCGGGGGCCAGGCTATCGAGCGCGGTGTGGGAGGCTATCGATCGGGGGCCAGGCTATCGAGCGCGGTGTGGGAGGCTATCGATCGGGGGCCAGGCTATCGAGCGCGGTGTGAGTCGGCCATGTCGCTCGGGGCTGCCGTCACAGGCTGCCACCATGTGCATGCTCGGTCTCCCAACCAGAAGCGCAGGGCCCGTATCGGCAGCCAGAGCTGTGAGGGGCCCTGCTAGACCCCTGCAAATCGGAGAATCACCCGGGACTTTCTCCTGGTAAGTCCAGAGTGATTTGCATGCGTTTTTCTGCGGGCGTGGGGACATAGCCCCATTATTGGAGAATCCCGGCCATGGTGAATTAAAACAAACTTTATTAGACCCACATAATTAAACTATCTTCACATCATAAAATAACTAGCTTACACTTAACAGTTAAACAATTCTTAACAATAAAAAGAAACTCTGTTTACTATTAACTTATACCTCTTTATGTCCAATTAAACAAAGCCCATCACAGGACAAAAGTCACGAAGTAATAAAGTTAACAAACAAAGAGTTACTTGCTAAATAGAGATGTCTTGGAAAGACTGCTTGATGAGAGTGATCCTCCTGTCAGTATCAGACTACTGTTTAATCTCACAGCATTTGGTCAAAAGCTGCTGTTCAAAGGAAAAACAACAGTATAGCACAGGAACAGGCCCTTCGGCCCTCCAAGCCTGCGGCAATCATGGTGCCTGTCTAAACTTAAACCATCTGCACTTCCGGGTCCCTATCGCTCTATTCCTATCTTATACATGTATTTCACAAGATGGCTCTTAAATGTCACTATCATATCTGTCTCCACCACCTCTCCCGGTAGCACATTCCAGGCACTCAACAACCTCTGTATAAAACATGCCTTGCACATCTCCTCTCTACTTTTCTCCCCTCCGTACCTTAAACCAAGGTTCCCTGGTAATTAACTTTTGCACCCTGGGAAAAAGCATCTGTCTATTCAGCTCACTCCAAAACTGCCTACCACAGACCTGGCTCCTCCCATTACTTCATCATCTTTATCCCATTCAGGGCAGAACGGTGGCACAGTGGTTATCACTGCTGCCTCCCGGCACTGAGGTCCCAGGTTCGATCCCGGGTCTGGGTCACTGTTTGTGTGGAGTTTGCACAATCTCCCTGCCTTTGTGTGGGATTCGCCCCCAGAACCCAAAGATGTGCAGGGTAGGTGGATTGGGCACAGTAAATTGCCCCTTAATTGGAAAAAATGAATTGGGTACTCTAAATTTGTAAAATAAGAAAAAAAAAATCTTTATCCCATTCAAATCCCATGACCTGTTTACATAAGTTTTAAACACAATGGGCTGGATTCGCCGTTGCCCAGCGCCGATATCGTAATTGGCGATCGGGTGGAGAAATGACTCTGATGCCCAAATCGGGGCCGACAGCAGTTTGATGCCAGTCAGTCATGCTCCGCCCCCTTTGAAATGACGTCATCGCATTGCATGCGTTTGCAATGTCGTTGGCGTGTCATTGGGCACCCTCCCATGATGCTCTAGCCCTGATGAGCCGAGTTCCCGATGGCGCGGGATGCGTGAGGTCTCAGCCATGCGGGAACCCTGCGTGACGGCTGCGGACTGTGTCCAGTGCTGACAAACACGGCCGGGATCTGTGCCGCTGACTGGAAGGGGCTTCTGCGAAGGCTGGGAAACTGGTGAGGGGTGGCCAATGGGTGGTCATGGATTTGCCAGGGGATAGGCTGTGGGGTCACAGATGACAGGCCGGGTCCATGCACGGTCGACGCCATGTCCTATGGCGCAACCGCTATAGGTCATCAGCCGTGCGTATGCGCGGCCAATGACTGGGCCATTCTCCGGCCGTTTTTGCTGCTGGAGCTGGGAGCTTTACCCAGCCCCACAGCGATCCTGTCACCGGTCCCGGAATTGGTGAAGGTTTCATGCAGAATCTTTGGTCATAATGACAGCACATCCTCCATTGGTATCAACACTTAGTCGCTGAGACGGAGAATCCACCCTAATGTGTCTAATTATCTACTCCCCAAAATCATAAGAAAAACCCATTAGCCTCTCCTTTTAAAAATAAGCAGGGTTTGAAATAACGATGATCTCACTTTTAGGACATCTTAATGGCACCTTCTGCCTGACTTTTAAACCAGGATTTTTAAAAACATTACTGCACCAGATACATATAACCCAATATAAATTAGAAATCTGTACATCAATCACAATCGGTATGCTTGAATTAGAATGAGTTCTCCTTATCTGTGCGTTTCTTGTGATCATGTACGTACATCCATTCTAAATTAAATCACTGATACAATCCAGTGGTGACGGAAGCTTGGAGTGGACAAATCACACAGCTTACATAATTTCTTGCTGATTCCATGCAAACTTCGACTATTGGAGTTGCTGACTGGATTAGTTAAATTTCTTTCAAACATGGTTTTGTGCATTAAATTCAGCTCAACAGGGCTTTTATTTGAAGTTTAATGGCTTTGCTCACCTTTATAATAGAGAAGAAATTGGTTCCCATAGAGCACTATCTGATTATTAACAGCACACATAACATGGTTATGATATTTATGATGTTATTGTGCTCTTTATCTGTCTGAGATTATAAGCGTTCTTATCATTCTTCTGGAAAATGTTAATGAAAGATTACTGCAGCTGGTGGGGACATTTACTGAGTCAGCCACTTTGCACTGCATTTGCCTTTTCTCTTGCAGAATCCCCCTCCAGGTATCGGCTTTCAGTATCATCATTCATCCCGGATTATCAACTATTATCTTCAGCAAGTTAATGCCTGAATGTGAATAGGGATAGAAAATGCAAGCTTATTGACAACCAGGTCTTCAGAACTTCAGAGGCAGTAATAAACACAGAACTGGCAGATTCGGCTGGCAATGTTGAAGTGACAGCAATGACAATACAAGTAATTTCCCCCCTAATCCCCCCTCTTGTGTAGGAACTGGTTCATAAAGCTGCTTATGTAGATGCCAGTGCAGGATATCAGCAGAAGAATTTAGCTGAATGGGAGCTTGTAAAAATCCACCCACTGATATCTACAGAGTTATGGGAATGAAATATTCTTCACTGACGAGTGGGTGCCAGCAGTTGAAAATTGGAATTGAGGGCATGTTAACTCTCACATTGGTGTCGAAAGAGGTAATTTTCAGGTAGATTGTAAATGGACTGTATACTTGGTTCGTTCCATGGGAGGAGGTACAAACATGTAAATATGCTGGAATTGCAATGTTCAAATAGAAATGGGCAGAGGGATGGGAGAAGCAGCACAGAATCAAACAGGATTGAAGAGGCCCTTCAGTCCATTAAACCTGCACCAACAAAACAATACTATTCCAAACTACACTACTCCCACATCCCAGCACTTGGCCCATCGCCTTGAATCTTATGACATTTCAAGTGCTCATCCAAGTACTTTGTAAAGATTGAACATCTTGCCAAGGTCATCCCCACACCTCCACTACTTGCCTTCAAACAACCGCACAACCTCAAACAAACCATTGTTTGCAGCAAACTACCCAGCCTTCAGAACAGTGACCACGACACCACACAACCCTGCCATGGCAATCTCTGCAAGACATGCCAGATCAGCGACATGGGTACCACTATTACACGTGAGAACACCACCCACCATGTACGCGGTACATACTCGTGTGACTCGACCAACATTGTCTAACTCATACGCTGCAGGAACGGATGTCCCGAAGCGTGGTACATTGGCGAGACCATGCAGACGCTGCGACAACGAATGAACGGAGATCGCGAGACAATCACCAGGCAGGAATGTTCCCTTCCAGTCGGGGAACACTTCAGCAGTCAAGGGCATTCAGCCTCTGCTCTCCGGGTAAGCGTTCTCCAAGGCGGCCTTCAGGACACGCGACAACGCAGAATCGCTGAGCAGAAACTTATAGCCAAGTTCCAGACACATGAGTGCGGCCTCAACCGGGACCTTGGATTCATGTCGCATTACATTCATCCCCCACCATCTGGCCTGGACTTGTGAAATCCGACCAACTGTCCTGGCTTGAGACAATTCACACCTCTTTAACCTGGGGTTACCCCTATCTCTGGATCTGTAACGACCACCTGCTAATGCTCACATTCTGAGCATTGTCTGGCATCTTTGAATTTGTCTATATATATATTTCTGGAACCCACCTCTTCATTCACCTGAGGAAGGAGCAGTGCTCCGAAAGCTAGTGATTTAAAACAAGCCTGTTGGACTTTAACCTGGTGTTGTAAGACTTCTTACTGTGCTCACCCCAGTCCAACGCCGGCATCTCCACATCTTTGTAAAGATTGTGAGGTTTCGTGCCTCAACTACCCTCCCAGATAGCGCATTCCAGATTCCAACCAACCTCTGGGTCAATTTTCTTTTCCCAAAAGAACCCAAACCTACTCAATCTCTCTTCATAGCTGTAATGCTCCATCCCAGCCAACATCCTAGTGAATCTGTTCTGCACAGTCTCCAGTACAATCACATCCTTTCTACAATGAGGGACTAGAATTGAACAAAGTACTCCAGCTGTGGCCTAACCAAAATCCTGCACAGCTCCAACATAACCTCACCACTCTTATAATCTATGCCATGACTGAGGAAGGCAAGCGTCCCATCAGGGCTGGTTTAGCACAGTGGGCTAAACAGCTGGCTTGTAAAGCAGAACAAGGCCAGCAGCGCCAGAAGGTCCCATACTGACCTTCCCGAACAGGCGCCGGAATGTGACGACTAGGAGCTTTTCAGAGTAACTTCATTTGAAGCCTACTTGTGACAATAAGCGACTTTCATTTCATTTCATTTTCATATGCATTCTTAACTACCCTATTAACCTGGCCTGCCACCTTCGGGGATCTGTGGACAAGCAGCCCACGATCCCTCTGCTCCTCTGAGCTTCCTCGTGTCATGCCATTCATTGAATACTCTCTTGTCGCGTTACTCCTTCCAAAGTGCATCACCTCACACTCTTCAGGGTTAAATTACAATTTCCGCTGATCTGCACATCTGACCAGTCCATCTATATTCAACTGTAACCTAAGATCTTCTTCTTCACTGTCAATCTTCGCGTCATTTGCAAACTTACCAATCATCTCCCCTGCATTTTCTTCTAATATCGTTTATGTACGGCACAAACAATAAGGGACCCCTGATTCCTGTGGTATGTCACTGGACACTGTCCTCCCAAAGAACAAAGAACAATACAGCACAGGAACAGGTCCTTCAGCCCTCCAAGCCTGTGTCGGTCATGATATCAACCTTGGCCAAAACTCTCAGCTCTTCCTTGTGCCGTATCCCTCTATACCCATCCTATCCATGTGTATGTCAAGATGCCTTTTGAATGCCGTTAATGTATCTGCTTCCGCAACCTCCTCTGGCAACACGTTCCATGCACTTACCACCCTCTGCGTAAAAAACTTGCCTCACACATCTTGTCTAAAATTTGCCCGATAGACCTCAAACCCATGCCCCTGGTGACTGACCCCTCCACCCTGGGAAGGAATGCCGGTCCATCCATTCCATGCGAAAACCATGCTGTCTATCGCTAATGAGTCCATTTGTTTCCGAATGGGTATAAATCTTGTCGCTGAGAATTATCTCCAATAATTTATCTACTACCGACGTGAGGCTTGCCGGCCTATAGTTTCCAGGATTATCCCTGCTACCTTTCTCAAACAGCGGTACCACATTAGCTATTCTCCAGTCCTCTGGGATCACACCTGTCGCCAATGAGGATACAAAGATGTCAGAAAAGGCCCCAGCAATTTCCTCCCTTGCTTCCCTCTATTCTGGGGTAAATCCCATCTGGCCCAGGAGACTTATCTACCGTAATATATTTTAAAAGACCCAATCCCTCCTCCTTTTCGATGTTAACATGATCCAGTCTGTCCACACACCCTACCCAAGAATCTTCCACAAAGTCCCTTTCTTTGGTGAACATTGATGCAAAGTACTCATTTAGTACCTCACCCATTTCCTCTGGCTCAACACATAGATTCCCCACACTCTCCTTAAGTGGTCCAATCCTTTCCCTGGCCACCCTCTTGATTTTTACATATGAATAAAAAGCTTTGGGATTCACCTTAATCTGATTTGCCAAGGACCTTTTATGACCCCTCCTAGCCCTCCTAATATCTCACTTCAATACATTCCGACTTTCTTCACACTCCTCAAGGTTTTCGACTGTCCCCACCCTTCTAGACCGTACAAAAGTCTCCTTTTGCTTTTTGACGAGATTCATAATATCCCTCGTTATCCAAGGCTCCCTAAACTTCCCATACTTATCCTTCGTTTTCTCAGGAATGTGACTTTCCTGAATCCTAATCAACTGCTGCTTGCAAGACTCCCACATGTCCGATGTTGATGTACTATCCAACAGCCGCACCCAATCCCAATTCTTCAATTCCTGTCTAATGCTATCGTAATTTGCCTTTCCCCAGTTTAGCAACTTAACGCGAGGGTTACCCTCACCCGTCAAAAAGTACCCTTAAACGTAAGGATTCATACAAACTGCCTTCTACCACCACCCTCTGTCTCCTATCAATGAGCCAATTTTGGATCCAACTTGCCACGTTACCATGGATCCTATGTGCTTTTATCTTTTTCTAAGTCTCCCATGTTGGACCTCGTCAAAGGCTTTGCTGAAATTCATCTATATTACAACAACTACACCACCCTCATCTACACACCTGCTCACCTCCTCAAAAAAATCAATCAAATTTGTTGGGCCTGACCTCCCTCTGACAAAGCCATGCTGGCTATTCCTGATCAAACCTGCCCTCTCCAAATGGAGATAGATTCTCTCCTTCAGAATTTTCTCAATAATGCCAAACCACCGATGTGAGACTCGCTGGTCTGTAATTTCCTGGTTTACCTCTACCACTCTTCTTGAAAAGTGGGACCACATTAGCTGTCCTCCACTCCTCTGGTACCTCCCCTGTGGCCAGAGCGGAATTAAAAATTTGGGTCAGAGCCCCTGAAATTTCTTCCCTAGTCTCCCACAGCAGCCTGGGATACAACTCATCTGGACCTGGGAATTTGTCCACTTTTAAGACTGCCAACACATCCATTACCTCCTCACGCCCGATGTCAAACTGCTCAAGGATCTCACAGTGCCTGTCTGAATTCTGCACTCACATCTTCCTTCTCCAAAGTGAATACAGACGTGAAGTACTTGTTTAGTATCATCCAGCTTGATGCACCGATTACTCCCCTGGTCCTCATGGGTCCTATTCTTTCCCTGGTTATCCTCTACCCCTTGATATATTTATCGAATATCTTGGGAATTGCCCTAATCTTACCCTCCAGTGTTTTTTCATCTTCCCTCTTTGCTCTTCTAATAACTTTTTGGAATTTTCGCTCCTGCACTTTCTACACTCCTGAGGATCTCTGTGGATTTGTTCCCTTTGTATTTGGTAAAAGCCTCTCTTTTTCATTCTACCCAGTCCTGAATATTCACAGACATCCAGGGTTCTCAACTGTGATGAAGAGCCACCCAGACTCGAAACGTTCGCTCCCTTCTCTCTCCACAGGTGACTTGAGACCAGCTGAGATTGTCCAGCATTTTCTGATTTTGCTTCAGGGTTCTCAGGACTTGTTGCTCCTTCATTTCACTCTAAAGGGAAGACATTGGACCCGCATTCTCGCCAATTCTATTTTGAACATTAATAATAATAATCTTTATTGTCACAAAGAGGCTTACATTAACACTGCAATGAAGTTATTGTGAAAAGCCCCTAGTCGCCACATTCTGCCGCCTGTTCGGGTACACAGAGGGAGAATTCTGACTGTCCAATTCACCGAACAAACACGTCTTTCGGGACTTGGGGGAGGAAACTGGAGCACCCGGAGGAAACCCACGCAGACACGGGGAGAACGTGCAAACTCCACACAGACAGAGACCCAAGCCGGGAATCGAACCTGTTACCCTAGAGCTGTGAAGCCACAGTGCTATCCTCTGTGCTACCATTCCTCCACTGTTCTGCTGTACCCATTCCACCAGGCAGAAATATTCCCTTCCAGTCGGGAAACACTTCAGCAGTCGAGGGCATTCCAGTTCTGACCTTCGGGTGATCTCCAAGGCTGCCTACAGAGGGCACGGCAATGCAGAATCGCTGAGCATAAACTGATAGGCACGTTCCGGATGCATGAGTATGGCCTCAACCGGGACCTGGGATTCATGTCTCATTTCATTCATCCCCCACCATCTGGCCTGGGCTTGCAAAATCCTACCAACTGTCCTGGCTTGAGACAATTCACACTTCTTTAACCTGTGATTATCCCTCTCTCCAGTTGCACTGTCTGGACCTGTAAATACTTCTTGTGTCTGCACTAAATGCTGAATTTGGGTGCATTTGAGTCTATAGTGAGAGTTTGGTACTGAGGGAGTGCTGAATTTGGGTGCATTTGAGTGCTATAGTGAGAGTCTGGTGACTGAGGGAGTTAGATGAGGAGGGAGTAAGGTGCTCCTTTCATTTCATTTCCTACATTTCGTCAAAGAGCGTGAAGGGAGGCGGGAGTTTACAGAGAGTGCAGCTGACTGGGAGCAGTGTCGGAGGGTGGAGTTCCAGTTGGTCCACAGGGCAGCTGTATTCTGTAAGGTAAGAGGGGATGGAGGCTAGGGCAGTTGCATGCTCCTCCTGTAGGATGTGGGTGGTGAGGGATACCACTGGTGTCCCCGCTGACTATACCTGCGGGAAGTGCAACCAATTACAGCTCCTCAGAGGCAGTGTTAGGGAACTGGAGCTGGAACTGGATGAATTTTGGATCATCCAGGAAGCAGAGGGGTTAACAGAGAAGAGCTACAGGGAGGTAGCCACACCAAAGGTACAGGACAAGAGTAACTGAGTTACAGTCAGAGGAAGGAAAACAAAGGGGCAAACAGTGCAGGGATCCCTCGTGGCTACTCCACTTCAAAACAACTATACCGTTTTGGATACTGTTGGGGAGGATGACCCAGCCGTGGAAGGCCCTAGCAGCCAGGTCTCTGACACTGAGCCTGGCTCTGTGGCTCAGAAGGAAAGGGGGTAGAATAGAAAAGCAATAGTGATTTGAGACTCAATGGTTAGGGGGAAAAGATAGGAGATTCTGTAGTCACGAGCGAGACTCTCAGAACGTATGTTGCCTTCTCGGTGCCAGGGCCAGGGATGTCTCGGATCGAGTCTACATGAGAGGGTGAGCAGCCAGAAGTCGTGGTGCACATACGCACCAACGACATAGCTAAGAAAAGGGATGAGCATCTAAAAAGTGATTTTCGGGAGTTAGGTTGTAAGCTAAGGAGCAGGACGAGCAGAGTAGTGATCTCAGGATTGCTACCGGTGCCACGTGCAAGTGAGGCAAGGAACAGAGAGTGAGTGCAGCTGAACACGTGGCTACAGTGCTGGTATAGGAGGGAAGGCTTCAGATATGTGGATCATTGGGATCTGGGGAAGGTGGGACCTGTACATGATGGATGGATTGCACCTAAACTGGAGGGGCACTAATATCCTGGGTGGGAGGTTTGCTGGAGCACTTCGGGAGGGTTTAAACTAGTTTGGCAGGGGTTTGGGAATGAGAGCTATGGATCAGAGGATAGGGTAGCTGTTGAACTGGCTGTAATAGTATGCAGCAAGTCTGTGAGGAAGGCTAGACAGTTGTTAGGGTAAAGTTACACTCAGTGGAATGGGTTAAAGTGTGTCTGTTTCAATGCAAGGAGTGTCAGGAATAAGGGAGATGAACTTAGAGCATGGATCAGTACTTGGAACTACGATTTTTTGGCCATTATGGAGATATGGATTTCACAGGGGCAGGAATGGTTGTTAGATGTTCCGTGGTTTAGATGTTTTCAGAAGAATAGGGAGGGAGGTAAAAGAGGAGGGGGAGTGTCACTGTTAATTAGGGAGTGCACCACAGCTCAGAAAAGGATGTAATTGAGGGGGGTTTGTCTACTGAGAGTATGGAAGTCAGAAACAAGAAAGGAGCAGTCACTTTATTTGGAGTTTTCTATAGACCCCCCAATAGCAGCAGAGATATAGAGGAACGGTTTGGGCAGCAGATCTTGGAAAAGTGCAGAAGTAACAAAGTTGTTGTCATGGGTGACTTCAACTTCCCTAATATTGACTGGAACCTCCATAGTGCAAATGGTTTGGATGGAGCAGATTTTGTCAGGTGTGTACAGGAAGGATTCCTGACTCAATATGTAGATAGGCCGAGTAGGGAGGAGGTCATATTGGACTTGGTGCTCGGCAATGGTGTGTGGGAGAGCATTTTGGTAACAGTGACCACAACTCTTTGACCGTTACCATAGTCATGGAGAGGAATAGGAACACACAGTATGGGAAGGTATTTAATAGGGGGAGGGGAAATTATACTGCTATTAGACAGGAGCTGAGGAGCAGAAAGTGGGAACAATTGTTCTGGGAAATGCACAACAGTAATGTGGGGATTGTTTAAGGAGCACTTGCTGCGAGTGCTGAATTTTTTTGTCCCACTGAGACGAGGAAGGAATGGTAAGGTGAAGGAGTCTTGGATGACAAAAGAAGTGGAACTTCTAGTCAAGAGGAAGAAGGAAGATTATGTAAGATTGAAGAAGCAAGGATCAGACTCGGCTCTAGAGGGTTACAAGGTAGCCAGGAAGGAAGTCAAAAATGGACTGAGGAGAGCTAGAAGGGGACATGAAAAAGCCCTGGCAGGAAGAATTAGGGAAAACCCCTAAGCGCTCTACACTTATGTGAGAAATAAGAGGATGATCAGAGTGAGAGTAGGGTCGATCAGGGATAGTGGAGGGAACGTGTGCCTGGAGTCTGAAGAGATGGGGGAGGCCCTAAATAAATACTTTGCTTCAGAATTCACTAGAGAGAGAACCTTGTTGCCCATTAGTACAATGTGAACCAGGTTAATACTCAAACAGGTTGATATTAAGAAGGAGGATCTGCTGGAAATTTTGAAGAGCATCAGGATAGATAAGTCCCCTGGGCCTGACGGGATATACCCAAGGTGACTACGGGAAGCGAGAGAGGAGATTTCTGCACCCTTGGCGATGATCTTTGCATTCCCACTCTCCACTGGAGTAGTACCGGATCATTGGAGGCAGGCGAATGTTGTTCCCCTGTTCAAGAAAGGGAATAGGGAAATCCCTGGGAATTACAGACCCATCAGTCTTACGTCTGTGGTGAGCAAAATATTGGAAAGGATCCTGAGAGATAGGATTCATGATAATTCAGAAAAAATAGTTTGATTAAAGATAGTCAGCATGGCTTTGTGAGGGGCAGGTCATGCCTCTCAAGCCTCATTGAATTCTTTGTGGATATGATGAGACATATTGATGAAGGTCGGGCAGTGGATGTGGTGTATATGGAATTCAGTAAGGCATTTGATAAGGTTCCCCATGGTAGGCTCATTCAGAAAGTTAAGTGGCATGGGGTACAGGGAAATTTGGCTGCCTGGTACAGAATTGGCTGGCTGAAACTAGACAGCGAGTGGTAGTGGATGGAAAGTATTCCGCCTGGAGGTCGGTGACCAGTGGTGTCCCGCAAGGATCTGTTCTGGGACCTCTGCTCTTTGTGGTTTTTATAAATGACTTGGATGAGAAAGTGGAAGGAAGATGACACAAAGGTTAGTGGAGTTGTAGATAGTGTTGAGGGGTGTTGCAGGTTACAACAGGACATTGACAGGATGCAGAGCAGGGCTGAGAAGTGGCAGATGGAGTTCAACCTTGATAAATGTGAAGTGATTCATTTTGGAAGGTCGAATTTGAATGCTGAATACAGGGTAAAAGGCAGGATCCTTGAAAGTGTGGAGGAACAGAGGGATCTTGGGGTCCACATACATAGATCCCTCAAAGTTGTCACCCAGGTTGATAGGGTTGTTAAGAAGGCGTATGTTGTGCTGGCTTTCATTAACGGGAGATTGAGTTTAAAAGCCGTGAGGATTTGCTACAGCTTTATAAATCCCTAGTTAGACCACACTTGGAATATTGTGCCCAGTTCTGGTCGCCTCATTATAGGAAGGATGTGGATGCTTTGGAGAAGGTACAGAGGAGATTTACCAGGATGCTGCCTGGACTGGAGGGCATGTCTTATGAAGAAAGATTGAGGGAGCTAGGGATTTTCTCACTGGAGCGAAGAAGGCAGAGAGGCGACTTGATAGAGGTGTACAAGGTGATGAGAGGCATAGAACATAGAACATAGAACATAGAACACTACAGCGCAGTGCGGGCCCTTCGGCCCTCGATGTTGCGCCGACCTGTGAAACCATCTGAAGCCTATCTGACCTACACGATTCCATTTTCATCCATATGTCTATCCAGTGACCACTTAAATGCCCTTAAAGTTGGCGAGTCTACTACTGTTGCAGGCAGGGCGTTCCACACCCCTACTACTCTCTGAGTAAAGAAACTGCCTCTGATATCTGTCCTATATCTATCACCCCTCAATTTAAAGCTATGTCCCCTCGTGTTGGTCATCACCATCCGAGGAAAAAGACTCTCACTGTCCACCCTATCTAACCCTCTGACTATCTTATATGTCTCTATTAAGTCACCTCTCAGCCTTCTCCTCTCTAACAAAAACAACCTCAATTCCCTGAGCCTTCCCTCGTAAGACCTTCCCTCCATAACCAGGCAACATCCTAGTAAATCTCCTCTGAACCCTTTCCAAAGCTTCCACATCCTTCCTATAATGTGGTGACCAGAACTGCACGCAGTACTCCAGGTGCGGCTGCACCAGAGTCATGTACAACTGCAGCATGACTTTGTGGTTCCGAAACTCAATCCCCCTGCTTATAAAGGCTAGCACACCATATGCCTTCTTAACAGCCCTATTAACCTGGATGGCAACTTTCAGGGATTTATGTACCTGGATGCCGAGATCTCTCTGTTCATCTACACTACCAAGAATCTTGCCATTAGCCCAGTACTCTGCATTCCTGTTACTCCTTCCAAAGTGAACCACCTCACACTTTTCCACATTAAACTCCATCTGCACCTCTCAGCCCAGCTCTGCAGCTTATCTATGTCCATCTGTATCCTACAACATCCTTCAGCACTATCCACAACTCCACCGACCTTCGTGTCATCTGCAAATTTACTAACCCATCCTTCTACACCCTCTTCCAGGTCATTTATAAAAATGACAAACAGCAGTGGCCCCAAAACAGATCCTTGCGGTACACCACTAGTAACTGAACTCCAGGATGAACATTTGCCATCAACCACCACCCTCTGTCTTCTTTCAGCTAGCCAATTACTGATCCAAACCGCTAAATCACCTTCAATTCCATACTTCCTTATTTTCTGCAATAGCCTACCGTGGGGAACCTTATCAAACGCCTTACTGAAATCCATATACACCACATCAACAGCTTTACCCTGATCCACCTGTTTGGTCACCTTCTCAAAAAACTCAATAAGGTTTGTGAGGCATGACCTACCCTTCACAAAACTGTGTTGACTATCGCTAATCAACTTGTTCTTTTCAAGATGATTATAAACCCTATCTCTTATAACCTTTTCCAACATTTTACCCACAACCGAAGTAAGGCTCACAGGTCTATAATTACCAGGGTTGTCTCTACTCCCCTTCTTGAACAAGGGGACAACATTTGCTATCCTCCAGTCTTCCGGCACTATTCCTGTCGACAAAGACGACATAAAGATCAAGGACAAAGGCTCAGCAATCTCCTCCCTGGCTTCCCAGAGAATCCTAGGATAAATCCCATCTGGCCCAGGGGACTTATCTATTTTGACATTTTCCAAAATTGCTAACACCTCCTCCTTTTGAACCTCAATTCCATCTAGCCTGGTCGACTGAACCTGAGTGTTCTCCTTGACAACATTGTCTTTCTCCAGTGTAAACACTGACAAAAAATGTCCATTTAACGCTTCCCCTATCTCCTCTGATTCCACACACAACTTTCCACTACTATCCTTGATTGGCCCTAATCTTACTCGAGTCATTCTTTTGTTCCTGATATACCTATAGAAAACCTTAGGGTTTTCCTTGATCCTATCCGCCAACGACTTTTTGTGTTCTCTCCTCGCTCTTCTTAACTCTCCCTTTAGGTCCTTCCTGGCTAACTTGTAACTCTCAAGTGCCCTAACTGAGCCTTCATGTCTCATCCTAACATAAGCCTTCTTCTTCCTCTTGACAAGTGCTTCAACTTACTTAGTAAACCACGGTTCCCTTGCTCGACAACTTCCTCCCTGCCTGACAGGTACATACTTATCAAGGACACGCAGTAGCTGTTCCTTGAAAAAGCTCCACATTTCGATTGTACCCATCCCCTGCAGTTTCCTTCCCCATCCTATACATCCTAAATCTTGCCGAATAGCATCATAATTGCCTTTCCCCCAGCTATAATTCTTGCCTTGCGGTATATACCTATCCCTGCCCATTGCTAAAGTAAACATAACCGAGTTGTGATCACTATCACCAAAGTGCTCACCTACATCTAAATCTAACACCTGGCCGGGTTCATTACCTAGTACCAAATCCAATGTGGCCTCGCCCCTTGTTGGCCTGTCTACATACTGTGTCAGAAAACCCTCCTGCACACACTGCACAAAAACTGACCCATCTATAGTACTCGAACTATAGTATTTCCTGTCAATATTTGGAAAGTTAAAGTCCTCCATAACAACTACCCTGTTACTCTCGCTCCTGTCGAGAATCATCTTTACAATCCTTTCCTCTACATCTCTGGAACTATTCGGAGGTCTATAGACAACTCCCAACAGGGTGACCTCTCCTCTACTGTTCCTAACCTCAGCCCATACTACCTCAGTAGACGAGTCCTCAAGCGTCCTTTCTACCGCCGTAATACTTTCCTTGATTAACAATGCCACACCCCCCCCCCCTCTTTTATCATCTTCTCTGTTCTTACAGAAACATCTAAATCCTGGAACCTGCAACAACCATTCCTGTCCCTGCTCTACCCATGTCTCCGAAATCGCCACAACATTGAGATCCCAGGTACCAACCCATGCTGCAAGCTCACCCACCTTATTCCGGATGCTCCTGGCGTTGAAGTAGACACACTTCAAACCAGCGTCCTGCTTGCCGGTGCCCTCTTTCGAACTTTTAACCCTATCCCTGACCTCACTACTCTCAACATCCTGTACACTGGGACTACAATTTAGGTTCCCATCCCCCTGCTGAATTAGTTTAAACCCCCCCGAAGAGCACTAGCAAATCTCCCCCCCCAGGATATTGGTACCCCTCTGGTTCAGGTGAAGACCATCCTGTTTGTAGAGGTCCCACCTACCCCAGAATGAGCCCCAATTATCCAGGAAACCAAAACCCTCCCTCCTGCACCATCCCTGTAGCCACGTGTTCAACTCCTCTCTCTCCTTATTTCTCACTTCACTAGCACGTGGCACGGGTAACAACCCAGAGATAACAACTCTGTTTGTTCTAGCTCTCAGCTTCCACCCTAGCTCCCTGAATTTCTGTCTCAAATCCCCATCTCTCTTCCTACCTATGTCGTTGGTACCTATGTGGACCACGACTTGGGGCTGCTCCCCCTCCCCCTTAAGGATCCCAAAAACACGATCAGAGACATCACGAACCCTGGCACCTGGGAGGCAACACACCAACCGTGAGTCTCTTTCGTTCCCACAGAATCTCCTGTCTGTTCCTCTAACTATGGAGTCCCCAATGACAAGTGCTCTGTTCCTCTTCTCCCTTCCCTTCTGAGCAACAGGGACAGACTCTGTGCCAGAGACCTGTGCCCTATTGCTTACCCCTGGTAAGTCGTCCCCCGCAACAGTATCCAAAACGGTATACTTGTTATAGAGGGGAACGACCACAGGGGATCCCTGCACTGCCTGCCGGTTCCCTCTCCCTCCCCTGACGGTAACCCATCTACCTTCTTCTTTTACCTGAGGTGTGACTACCTCCCTATAACTCCTCTCAATAACCTCCTCCGCCTCCCAAATGATCCGAAGTTCATCCAGCTCCAGCTCCAGGTCCCTAACGCGGCTCTCGAGGAGCTGGAGTTGGGTGCACTTCCCGCAGATGTAGTCAGAAGGGACACTAGAGGTGACCCTTTCCTCCCACATTCTGCAGGAGGAACATTCAATGCCCTAGCCTCCATTCCCACTGAACTAACTTCCCAACTACTGAAAAATAAAAATAAAAAACTTGTTAGTTTAGCAATCCAACAGACAGAGCTTTTTTTTTGGTTAGAGGAGGAGGATGGATGGGAGACACTACGTAAGTAGTGTTTCGGGTAAAGCTGTCACTCGAGAACAGCCCCTTCACAAACCACCTTCAACTTACGCTGACCGCACTGCACGTATGCAAATCTCCCCGGAACAGCCAATCAGAAGCTCTGCTCTGCTGCCCCCTGCTGGATGCTTGACTTCCGTCGAACTCCGTGGATAGAGTGGATAGCCAGAGACTTTTCCCCAGGATGGAAATGGCTGTCACGAGGGGATATAATTTGAAGGTGATTGGAAGAAGGTATAGGGGAGATGTCAGAGGTAGATTCTTTACACAGAGTGGTGGGTATGTGGAATGCACTGTCAGTGGAGGTGGTGGAGTCTGAGTTATTGGGGACATTTAAGCGACTCTTAGACAGGCACATGGACAGCAGTAAATTGAAGGTTAGGTTGATCTTAGATTAGGATAAATGGTCGGCCCAACATCGTGGGCTGAAGGGCCTGTACTGTGCTGTACTGTTCTATGTTCTATGACTTAATTACCTGCAAATACCCGCATTCAAATATCATCTTGCATCATTGTATGCTGTGTTTGTGTAACCTCTTCACTCACCTGATGAAGGAGCAGTGCTCCAAAAGCTAGTGATTCGAAACAAACCTTTTGGACTTTCACCTGGTGTTGTGAGACTTCTTACTGTGCCTAAAATGAAGGCGGAGCATCAGTATATTCCTCTGGCCACGTTTATGATAACTGGCTTTCCGGAAGCTTTAGTTCATTTTTGCCAACTGTCTCCACACCCTTATAATTGACTTATTTAACTTTAAAATACTAATTTCAGATCCATATTTCTCACCCTCAAATGGGCAGCATGATAGCACAGTGGTTAGCACAATTGCTTGACAGCTCCAGGGTCCCAGGTGCGATTCCCGGCATGGAGCACTATCTGTACGGAGTCTGCACGTTCTCTCCGTGTCTGCGTGGGTTTCCTCCGGGTGCTCCGCCTCCCACAGTCCAAAGATGTGCAGGTTAGGTGGATTGGCCATGATAAAGTGCCCTTAGTGTCCAAAATTGCCCTTAGTGTTGGGTGGGGTTACTGGGTTGTGGGGATAGGGTGGAAGTGTGGGCTTGGGTAGGGTGCTCTTTCAAAGAACTGGTGCAGATTCGATGGGCCGAATGGCCTCCTTCTGCACTATAAATGCTATGATTCTAAAATTTCTATGATTCAATGTGAAATTCTTTCATGCTATGGCCACTGTTGCCAGAGGCTCATTTACTATCATATTATTTATTAATCCTGATCCATTGCTCATTACGATGTCTAAAATGCCTTTCACACTGATTGGTAGAAGGTGCTGCTCGGAAGAAATTGATCAAATAAACTTTATGAATTCACCTTCAGGCTATTTTTGCCACTTTGATTCTTCTAAACTAAATGAAGATTAAAATTACCCATGATTATTGTGGTACCTTCCTTACAAGCATCCATTAAGTAGAGTGCTCTTTCGAAGGGCTGGTGTAGACACAATGGGCTGAATGGCCTCCTTCTGCACAGTAAATTCTATGATTCTACGATTATTTATGCTTGTAAACTCTGTCCTACAGAGCAGATACATTAGGGGACCTCTAAACTACCCCAAGTGAGCTCTTGGCTGAAATTCTCTGGTTGTTGCGATTCGCTTTTCCCGCTGGCAGTGCACTCCAGCCCGTGGGTTTCCCAGCGGCATGGGCTGGTTACCATGGGAAACCCCATTGACAAGCGCTGGGAAGATCGAATCCCGCCACCAGGGAACGGCGCGCCGCCGAGCAACTCGCGGCTGGGGGATGGGAGAATCCCGCCCATCTTTGCTATTTCTTATCTCTACCCAAACTGTTTACACATCGTGATCTTTAGAACCAACGTCATCCTCCAATAACAGAGATACCCATCATCTTTTCCAAGCTTGCTGTCTTTTCAAAATGTCAAAAAGTCTTGAATATTCAGGTCCCAGCCTGGTTACTTTATAATTGACTATCAGGTCATATATCTGTTTGTGCTACAATGTATCCATTTGGTTATGTAGACCGCGTGCCTTGTCCTTTCTATTTAATTTACCACATCTCCCCTCACGTGATTCTGCCTCCACCACCCTACCCACCCCTACTATTTCATTTAAAGTTCTTTTCTGCTCATATTACCTTTGGGTTTCTGCTTTTTAAATTAACCCCTCGTTGCTCATAATCCCAAAGCAGAACCCCTCTCTTAGTCCTATCTGTGTTATTGATAACCATATGGACCGTGACAACTGTGTCCTGCCCCCTCCCTTTGTAATGTCCTCCCCAGCCCTGGCCAAATGTCCTGGACCCTGGCACCAGCATCAACAACACAGCTGCCTTCTTTCTCACTCTTGGTCCTGGAGGACATGTTTGTACCCAGATGCAACAACAATTTAAAATCACATCAAAATACAAAAAGAACCGTCCAATAAAAAATGAGAAAAAGTTGTTTATCCCAGCATTTCCTAGTCCAATTCTAGTAGAACTTGCTCCACAATCATGACCTCTGCCTCATGTAATTAACTTGCTGATGGAGATGAAATACCAGAGGAAGAATAAATACTTGGAAAGATAAATGCCCGTTCTGTGAAATCTTTCCCTGAACGTAGATATATTCAACTGAAAATCCATTAAAACAATTTAATATTATTCAACCCTGACCAATTGCATTCTACAGATAACATTCTGATCATCCCAAAAACACTTATTCATCAATTATTTGATGAGCTGAATCTGTATTTATTCTTAGCTTTCACTCTCCTCTCAATCAATTCTTCATCCAGCTTTTTTGTCAAATGATTTAATCAGCATATCAAAAACCATTTTTCTGGAATGTTTTCCACATCACTCTTACTCTTTGAAGAGTAATAAAAACGAAATAATTTTCTAATCTCTGGTGTTGCTTTAGGCTTGTTAATATTGTACTTGAATCTTCTCATTCTGTGATTGCTATTTAAATTAAATTGAACAGCAACCTTGGTTGAAAACAATAAAGAGCTTTCCACTATTACCTTAAGAATGTGTTTCAGATGAGTACAAATCCAGGTAAATCTATCCAAATAATAATAATAATCTTTATTAGTGTCACAATTAGGCTGACATTAACACTGCAATGAAGTTACTGTGAAACAAGAAGAGAGATGAGTGAGTGCCCTTGACATCAAGGCAGCATTTGAATGATTTTGGCATCAAGAAGCCCCAGCTGGTGGCCATTAAATTTCCCCAGGATCATGATCTTTTCTTCAATAACATATGATAGTATATAAATACTGCGGCTGCAAGAGCAGGTCAAAGATTAGGAATCCTGCAGCTAGTAACTCCGTTCCTGACTCCTCAAAACCTGCCCAACATTTACAAGGCTCAATTTGGAGTGTGATCAAAGATTCTCCACTTGCCTGTCTGAGTGCAGCTCCAACAACACTCAGTAAGCTCGACACCATCCAGGACAGAGCAGCCCTCTTGATTGGAATTCTATTTGCCACCTTAAACATCCACTCCCTCCACCACCGATGCACTGTGGTAGCAGCAAATACCATATAACAGATGCAGTGCAGTAACAAATCAGTGCCCATTGACAGCACCTCTAAACCCACAACCTCAAGCCCAGAGACAGCAAGGACAGCAGACACATGGGAACACCACCACCTGCAATTTCCACTCCATGACATATTGCTTTTTTTCATTGTTATTGGGTCAAAATCCTCAAACTCCCTCCTGTCAGGAGGCAAAGGTAGCTTTAAGTAATCTATATTTCTATTGGCGAGTTCCATTTAATTTTTTTTGGTGTGCTTAAAAACTTATTTCAAAAAGGAACATGCCAGGTGTTTCAGCAAGGACTTCAAATTCACCTTCCTCGTGTAACGTTTGGTGACCACGAATCAGAGATTCTGCTGTCTTATTTTCACCCACGGAACTGGTTGGGAAGGTTCTTAAGCACAAAATCATCAATAATGACAGTTCTAGAACAGAATCGAGGTAACTGCTGAGTAAGGTGATGAATTCATGTGGAACTGCACCATCGTATCTGGATCCTAAAACCTCCAACGCAATCATGGCAGCTTCGATCAAAGATACTTGTGCTAGAAAATGACCCGAATTGTCAAGGGTTCACTTCAAATGCCACCAATGTTGCTGAATACTCAATGCCAATTTTCAGCGTGGATGAGCAGTGGGGGGAGTGGGAGTGGGGTGGGGGTGACAGCGCATATCCATTTTCTAAGCTCCGCTCCAGAGTCCAAGTCAGCTGTGGCATTACAAGGGAGCAAGTAACTCCTCAAGAGAGATTTAGTAACTTAATGGTGTGTTGTGCGTGTGAAAATGCTGACCAAGGTCGATATTCCAAAGCATCCCGAGACACTTGTAATGTTCTCCCTCTGTATGACCTTCCCACTCATTATCCATCACTGCCGTTGCCCAACAAAGCACAATGGTGTCCTTGTCTTGATTAGTATCATAACCTCCCGCAGTGCTTCTGGGGGGAGGTTTATGCATCCTAGGGGTAAGCTGACAGGCAGAAAGGGCACAAAATTGGATGAGTTGCTTGGGGTCCTGTGCCCACTTGCTATTCACTGCTGCTTATATTTACCAGCAGTAGAGGCATCGCCTGGCAATCCACCAACCCGTGGGCAAATCGAGGACCTTAAGTGGCCACTTAATGTTCGCTGAACATGTTCCGCCTGCTGCGCTGATATTTTATCAGTGGTGGGTGTTGCCCGTTCCACATGGCAAGGCTGCGAAATGAACTCAGACGACCTTGCAGGTGGTTTGGTAGGTGGTGCCTCTTGAACGGACATCCGATGCCCAATGCAGCCACTCTCCACAGTGCTACCTGCCCTCGATATCCGCGCCCCTCCTCTCCCCCCCCCCCCCCATACAGCCCTCCTGGTCCCAGCTCCCCCTCCCCAGGGCTTGTCAACCTGGGCCCAGTGAAATCTCTCCACTCATCTAATCCAAACTCCAGCAGTGGCTATCATTGGCCATTGTTTCCAATGATGCTGCTGCAAGCAGAGAGCTGACGGCTAGCTGATTGGATGGAACCTCTTCAACTTCCTATTTCTAAACAGATATTCAGTGGTCTTTGTCTTGTTGTGCTCTTGGTGTGACATAAGCGGCTTCCTTGATGTGCACTCTGACAAAGGAAGGTTCAGACGTGGAGATAACTTCAACACGTTTACTGAACTATTTACAATTCTCCTACTCTGGTTCGCCACTGTTAATTCTTCTATAGCTACTCAGACTGACAAACCAGTCTGCTACAATCCACATGGTGGGTGTGATCAACCCTGTGTCTGTACTCACTAAGTGTCTCCACTGGAAAGAGGAAGATCATGTGTGTTGTGTCCTTTATATATGGGTTGGTGTAATGCCCCCCTGTGTAGTGTCACCTCTGTGTGTATCGTGAATGCCCATTGGTCGTGTCCTATCTAACTGACCTATTGGTTGACTGTCTGTGTGTCATGTCTCTGGTGCTCCCTCTAGTGCCTAGCTAGTCTACATGTATTTACCCAACCCCTTGTGTATCTGCAGTGATGCATATCACCACAGTCTCCTCATACAGTTAGCTGTTTTCATGTCTTGGGATCCAGAGTGACCCCTTGTTATATGTGAATTTAGCCTAGAAATAGATCAGAGATTCAGACATAAAAATCAAATCCATGGAAGTTCCTTCCTGTGTTACTTTTCCGCGATCATGTTTGATGTAATTTTCTGAACTGCCATTTTTAGTTCCCCTCTCTATTTTATTGCATCCACGTTAGCAATTCTTTCCAGTGGAATATTATTTTGTAACATAATTTTCAGCAGCTATTCCTTTCCCTGGGGGAAAAATGTCTTGCACTGTTACTCGACATTAATATTCATAATCTGCATAAGTGTTCTTTCCAAATTACTCAATTTCTCCTGGGTCTCCCCCCAGGTGCTGGAAATGATCAGCGTTGTGGAAGCTTTGGCTGTCATTTCCTCCCTCGTTTGTCGCCTACTTTGCAGGACCCAAGGCTGCTGACAAACAACTGCAGGAAGGAATGCTGGGCTCATTGGGGTAGATGCCGACTCTGTGATTGGGAGGCCAATCAGCAGCCTGTGTGACATCTATCACCATTCTCCCGTTCTCGTTTCTATTGAAGTTGGGGGAGGATCAATAAATGCTGCTGTCTCGCTATTACTTGTTCTACCCGTGGTTTCTAAAACTGGCCGGTTTGAATTTGCTTTGCTTTATCTTTCCACTGACAGCTTGTATTCTATAATGAGGTAAAGGGACCTTTTAACATTTACACTAGTAAGTTGTTAGTCGCGTGTGAAGCATTAAAAGGATGATTATTACAGAGCATTCTGGAGGACTTTTCTTCTTCGATCGTGGAATTGCATTTTTTAAACCAACAATTGTGTTAATAGATATAATTTTTGTGCAAAGGTAATTCTGCCACATTCTCAAGCAGAGATGGGTATGGCCCACGATGATTGACATTATGCTCTCGACTAATGTCAATTGGATCACTGGCACAAATTTGTCAAATGTCCATATCTATTGGCATTGAAATTACAGGATTAAAAAAAATGGTTCTGAATCCATGAAAAAAAGCACAGATAAGAATTTGCCCCAAACCAGGAGAATGGTGACACACAGAGAAAATTCATCAACAATAGGCAATTGGATTGATGAACTTTGAATTAATCTAAAGAACAATAAATGGTTCTGAAGATAAAATAAATGGAAGGAAAATCAGATTAATCAGAAAATAACAAAGATGTTTGGAGTAAATTATAATCAGTAATGAAATAAAAGAAAATAAAACAAGGGGATCGTCATACAAAATAAGGATAAAGAATAAATTGTCAATCTCTGAACACTAATTTTCAGGCCATTGAATAGTTTTTTAAAATAAATTTAGTGTATCCAATTAATTTTTTGTTCCAATTAAGGGGCAATTTAGCGTGGCCAATCCTCCTACCCTGGGTTGTGGGGGCGAAACTCACGCAAACACGGGGAGAATGTGCAAACTCCACACGGACAGTGACCCAGAATCAAACCTGGGACCTTGTCGCCTTGAGGCCGTAGTGCTAGCCCACTGCGCCACCATGCTGCCCTGACCAGTGAATAGTTAAAGGTGACCATTTTGACATCTGTTTTTAAAAAAATGAGTTTCACAAATTATTTTTGTCCTTGGCACATTTCTGAATGACACTCCTGCTGTGCACTTTCTATATTTATCTTCAGCCAGCAGTTCTTTGTTTTAATTATTATATATAACTTGTTTTTGCTGGGGATTTAAAATAATAGAAGGCAGGCAGGCTTGCTATTGCTAGGAAGAATAGCTGAAGTGATCATATTGCACTGTCCTATACAATGGACATTGCATAGAAGCAACTGCGAGAAACATGCTGGCCAGCCCAAACAGTCTTTACTGGTGTTCAGGCTCCATTTGAACCTTCTCCCATCCTTCCTGGTGGAATTTTATTCAGCATGATTTGGGCTTTTGGGCATTGCACAGCCCAAATCTATTCCTGACCAAAAGACCTCCCATCATTCCTCGGCTTGCATCATAGAATCAAGGGAACGGAGACAGACCCTTTGACCCAAACTCGTCCTTGCCAACCAAAAAGCCCATCTCAGCTAACCCCATTACCCTGCATTTGGCCCACATCCCTCTAAACCTTTCCTATCCACATATTGTCAATGTCCCTGCCTCAACCACTTCCTCTGGCAGTTCATTCCACATACGTACCACCCTCTCTGTAAAAAAGTTGTTCTTCAGGTTCCCATTAATCTTTCCCCTCTTAACTTAAACCTATGCCCTCTAGTTCTCGATTCCCCAAAAAGACAGTGCATTCACCCTACCCATGCCCCTCATTATCTTATAAACCTCTATAAGATCATCCCTCAATCTCCTACGCTCCAAATAAAAAGTCCTAGCCTGTCCAATCTCTCCTTATAACTCAATCCCTTGAGTCCTGGCAACAACATCCTTGTAAATCTCTTCTGCACTCTCTCCAGTTTAATAACATCTTTTCTATAGCAAGGCGACCTAAACTGAACACAATACTCCAGGTGTGACCTCACCAACGTCCTGTCCAACTGCGGCATAACTTCCCAACTTCTAAACTCAGTGCCCTGACTGATGAAGGCCAGCATGTCAAAAGCCTTCTTTGCTGCCCTATCTACGTGTGATTCCACGTTTAGAGAACCGTGCAACTGAACCTCAAGGTCCCTCTGTTCCGCTATACTCCCTAAAGTGGATGTCAAGTAATCATATCCAAGACAATGTGCTGGCTTAGGACCAAGGGGTTTTTGCCAACTGTGGAATCAGCCACAGACTGAATACATCCGAGCGGAAGAGCACAGAGACCAGGAACTTTAGTAATGTGGAAAGATAGAAAATGTCGGGTTTGTTCTCTTGAGAAAAGAAAAGGTTAAGAGGAGTTTCATCAAGGCTTTCAAAATCCTGAAGGGTCTTGACAGGGCAAATAAGGTTAAACTGTGTCCAATAGTTGAAGCATCAGTAATTAGCCAAACTGAGACATAAGTTAATTAGCAAAGGAACCAGGGTAATAATGTGAAATGTTAGTTTACTGAACCACAGTCCAGCAACTCAATCTAATCTGTCCACTTTGAAAATGGCAACTTTTCAACACTCCTTGTCCTTCCGATATGAGACTGTGATAAATTATACCAAATGGAAGATAGATTGAGGTCAATGGAGAAACACTTCATGAAATGTTGGTGGATAACGTTCAGATATTTATTTATCTCCACACAAGTGTTATAAAAAACCTTTCAAATAATCTGTGCCTTTAGCAAAGTAATATAAGGAAGGTTAATGGTCACCCAGGGAGATACCTTGGGCGAGCAGATTAATTCTGTGGAGGCGGCTGAAGGTGGCGATGGGTGAAGCGGGCAAGGATAGGAAGAGAATTCAGAGGTTGAGCCGTGCTGGGTGAAAGTTCTGGTGGGGAAAAGACACAGTTTCAAAAACAAAAGGGCTGCTATTGGTGGAAATAGCTGAGGGCGGGGTAAGGCAAGACCATAGGGGAATTAGAAACAGGGTGAAGATCTTGAATTCACTGTTGGATATGCCCGCTAATCATCTTTGAAAGTGGACATCGCCGTTACGAGCTGCAAACCTGCCTTTCAGTGTGTGTGTAGTCATTGCTAGTGGTGAATATTGCACCATCCTAACCAGCGAGCAGCAAGAGTTACATGGGAAACTCACATGCTGCAAGGACAACTTACCACCTCTCTCTTCCTGGCATCAGCCCTGCCTGCCCCCTTCAATCCCCACCCCTAATCCACTCGCTGATACCTCGCACCCTCCCAAACTCCGACCTCCAAGCTTGTTCCTCAGTGCCTCCTGACACCCATCAGCACAATCCTTTCATATCCAGTTGCGATGCCAACACATGCCACCTGCTTTCGACCCCCCCCCCCCCAGGTCCTCAAAGCCCAACCTTTGTCCCCACAGGAGAGGATCGGCCACAATAAGAAGGAAAGGGACATGACGGGTGAGGGGGTGAGGTCGGAATTCGAGAGTTGCGAATCCTCACCCCCGATGAGGACCAGGCTCTGGAGATGACGGGTTTGTCCGAGGAGAGAGCAGTGACTGACAACGAGGTCGGCCTGGACCAGAGGGGAGTTCCCCTTTATCCAGATTACCTGTCCCAAATGAGGAGTTGATATCCCAGACATTATCCTTCGCTTTCACGAAACGCATGTCTACTGTCTGATAGAATCACCATCTAATGAAGCCGGTCCATCCAGAGTTACTGCAGGCCCCCCACCCAGCCAAAAGGCCACCTCGAGGGATCTCAGAGGAGAACAGCGACAATGCATTCGAGCTATCACATGCACCTTCCACCAACACAGAGACACGCACCTCAGAGGGTGACATTAGTGGACAGGCTTCTGGGACACAATCTGGTGAGTCCCACACAGCTGCTGATGCCCATCAGGTGGAGGGAGGAACATCCCAGGGAGGCAGCAGTTAGAGATCTGCTGGATCCCAGGACACAGCTGGGTTCCAGTCAGATACCGAACCTCTGGACAATATTCTCCCAGAGCTGATCCGGTTGATAGGACACAGCCAGGTGAATCAGATGGGGGTGTTAGCGACATTCCAGTGACTGCACAGCGATTGGAGAGTCCCAAAGGCTTCAGTCACAAGGGATGGGGCCGGCAATGAGTGGCACCCAGGCCAACGCAGCTCGGGTGGCGACCGCAGTAAAGAGCTTGGAGCACAACGCCCGTGCCTGAGTGGTGGTGTCCAAGGCATTGGCAGTCTCAGACGACCTTGGCTGAGGGTCTTGACATCATGTCCCATTTGCTGAGGGACATGTCCCAGACACAGGTGGACATTGGCAAAGCACCCCAGAGCGTGGCCCAGTCACTGAGAACCATCACGGAGGGCATCAACACCATGGTGCAGGCAATGGGGGCTGCAGGATTGGCACAGCCAGGTGATTCAGAGGCTTGTGGAGCTCACCCCAGCTGCCGCTCAGTCCCATGGAGTCAACCAGGGCCCTACAGGCACCATCAGGGAAGAGGAAGCACTGCCTTGAATATGGCCTGCTGACAGTGCAGCCACTGGCCTGTGGAGTGATGTACCATAGATACTAGGAAGGGTGGGGCGCTGAGGGGGGGGGGGTGCAGAGGGATATGGGAGGGGAGAAACAGGAAGATCAGGGGTGGGGACTTCCACTAAGTAGTCTCAGGTGGTCCCAGGTTCCAACCCCCCCCCCCCCCCCCCCCACCCGCCTGACGCCGGTGCATCTCAAGGGCAGTGGGAAGAACAAACTGGGACGGCAACACCTGTGACACTGGCACATTGGCCGGCGCCCTCCAGCTCCAGGCTGCCCAGAGGATCACAGGGTGCAGAGGCAGAAGTCAGCTTCACCTCTGCCCCGGGGGATACATCTCCATGCAGCGCTAGCCACAGAGCACTGATTGGACACTGGTGGGACCACTATCCGTAACTAGGGGCAATGGAAATCCGTCACATTAAAAGGTTCACAAGTGAAACCTTTCACACCTGAAACATGCAACGGCTTTTTAATTTTAATCTTCACTACAGTGTGGGTCTCTCTCCCCACCTGGAGTCACTTCCTGCTGCAGACCCTCAAGAAACGGCACTGATGACAGCCAGGAAACTCACAGTGATGATCATCCTGGACTGCAAGCCCCATCAATCACAGGACACTGTAGGCCAAAATAAATAGCTCCCATGCAGACTCCGTCATGAGGATGGTGTGAGCTGCTGTCAGCAGACAGACAGCAGTCAAACTCCGGCACAAAGTGAGGAGCACCAGAGCTTTCCTCACAGCGAGTGATCATTCCTCTCCTGCCTTGTATAGTGACCCACTGACAGTGCCAACACAGGCCCATCACCCTGGAGTGATGTACCATAGACACTTGGAGGTGGGGGGGGGGGGGGGGGGGGGGGGGAGAGGGGGCGGGCAGAGGGATATGGGAAGGGGGAAACAGGGAGATAGGGGAAGGGGCAGTGTGATAGGGGTGGGGTGCAGATTTGACGGATACACAGCTTTGTTTCAAGTGAATCTCGAGCCTCTGAGGGCCTCCTGGCCCTCCTGGCATGATGGACCCTTGCTGCCCGCCGCCTGTCCTCCATCCTCCAGGCCTCCTCGGGCTCCTCCTTCTGCCCCTCCTGGTCCTCCTCAGAGGAGACCGAATGTTCCTCCTTCTCTTCCTCGTCCAGCATATCACCCCAGGTTGTGGAGGGCACAGCAGACCACCACAAAGATTCCTTTAATCTGTGGTCTGACATGGAGTAACAAAATGACAGGAAATGATGATCAGTTGGGAGTACAGCTTCTTCAGCGCAACTCCATGAAGACACTGACCTGGAATGGAAATACTGACGCTTCCTAAATCAAGTGAGAGTCAGGCTGGCAAAGATCAGTGAACATCTGACCAAATAGGAGTTGATAAAAGAGGTTCAATTTGAGTGTAGAGGGAGGAGATGAACACTGAGCTCTGCCTCGTACAGTCACCCCATCAACGTCTTGTACTCGCAAGACAAAATTGAGATAAATGACGAGATAAGACACTGACACTATTTTTGGGAAGGTTGTGAATTAATAATTCACGCACTGTGAAGTATTCACGAACATAAAAGTTCTGGAAGTCTTTATAAATCTGCAGAGAACTTACACTAATAGGATCTATGATAAAATTCTACATACAAATTTTGGCAGCGAGTTTTATCCCAAAACCTCATCTGGTATTAAATTACAAGCTGCTTGAATGCCTGCCAGTTTTGCAAAGGTGATCACTCTTAATTAATCTGCTGTTTGTCACATTTGAGTTGAAGCTTTAAAAAGCAGCATCTGTATGATGACATGTCGGACAGTTCCCCATGTCTATACACAGGACAACATGGTGATTAATGAGATGATTGGATTGCTAATGTGTTGGATGCTATAAGATGGCTAATTATTTAGTTACTAATGAGGATAAATAAAAGAGAAAAGGCTAACGTCTGCGCCTCGCGACGCCACACAAAGAAACCGCAATTGGGCAGAGCATCGGGTATCCCGGCCCACGTCAAGGTGCACGGCCGTCGCTGATTCGGGTGCCATGCTCCGGTTCCTGGCTGGCGATAACAAGGTTTGTGGCCCGTGCCAGGGTCAGCATGCAAAACCGGCATTGGCATTCATTTAAAAGTGATTATCGCATTTGACCCACGATCCTCCAGTCCTCTGCGATTCTCCGCCTATCTCAGGCAGACATCACGTGGATGGTGTTTACTACAAGCGGGGACTGGGCGCCATGGCTGCTGAAGGGGAGAGGGAAGGTCAGCAAAGTTTTAAAAACTGTTAAAAATTGTGGGACTTGCTGGGGAGTGGCTACCAGAGCCGGGGGAGTAGTGGGGTGCGACTTGCTAATATATCACCGGATTCGGGATGTTCCCCTCGGGATCGGAGTGGCCTGGCTCAGGCCGCCATTGCTGCAGGATTTGTTTTAAACCCACCCATTCGGTACAAGTTCCAGGACCCTGGCTGCTCACTCTGCTGACTGCTCACTGTGTTCTGTAAATGTTCACAGAGCCTCTGGTCATTTGGGAACTCACCCAGGCCGCCCCTCTGGAAACCCTCAGACCCAGGCTGACCCATCACCAGGATGGGCGTGGCCAAGCTCAATCAGTGACCCATCAGGTGCTGCCTCTCCTCAGCTCACGCATCAGAAGCTCAGCCCCCCCGCACCCCCGCCCCCCCCCCCCCCCCCCCCCCCCCCCCCCCCCCCTCTCCCGGCACCCCCTTGCAGGGGAAGCAGGGGAATAGCAGAGCTTACCCCAAACAAAGGACACAGGAACCGTGGCCTCTGGCACCCTCCCTTTCCCACTGCCCCCCTCAGGGCAGAGGCCTCACCAGTCACACTATCAGCTACCCCACCCCTCAGGGCCACCAGCTGTCTCCAAACCCTGCCTGCCCACCGCGTCCCTGCTCCCATCCGCCCTGCCCCCGGACAGGCTGTCACAGCCTGTGTGTCACACCCAGGACCCACATCACACGGCAGCTACACTCCCAGCAGACACACATTGCCCTCGCTCAGTCCCATCTGTAGGATCTGTCCACACATAGGCCTGTAAGCATGGAGGCGATTGGTGGCACAGGGTGACCCTCTCCACCACACAACAAGGTGCCACCTTACTGGTGGGATAACACACGGCCCACCCAGTGAGGGCACCCATAGTAAACCCAACTGGAGAGACAGGACAGGGACCAGAGAGCGTATCGCTGACACCGATCCCCCTGTCAACAGGGATGGGTGGTGAAGATAGAGGGTCCACCGTGCCGCTCGCTGATGGGGACAGGCATACAGTGCCGACGGCAGTGGGTTTGGGAGGGGGGAACATGTGGAGGGTGGAGCTGAAGTGCAACTCAGGGTCCCCCCCATCCCCCCCTTACCCCCCACCCCTCCCCGGCCCCTCCCGGCAGAGAGTGAATTTCAGAGTACGGCCAATAATGCTTGCTATCCACCTGCTTCCCCGACAGGGGGGCTGAGCTTCTGATGAGTGAGCTGAGATAGATAGATATAGGACAGGCATACAAGATGATCAGAGGATTAGATAGGGTGGACAGTGAGAGCCTTTTTCCTCGGATGGTGATGTCCAGCACGAGGGGACATAGCTTTAAATTTAGGGGAGATAGATATAGGACAGATGTCAAAGGTAGGTTCTTTACTCAGAGAGTAGTAGGGGCGTGGAATGCCCTGCCTGCAACAGTAGTGGGCTCGCCAACATTAAGGGCATTTAAATGGTCATTGGATAGGCATATGGACGATAAGGGAATAGTGTAGATGGGCTTCAGAGTGGTTTCACAGGTTGGCGCAACATCGAGGGCCGAAGGGCCTGTACTGCGCTGTAATGCTCTATGTTCTATGGTTGCAGCTGCTGTTGTAGACGCAGGCAGGCTGGAGGCAGAGGGCCTGTTCAGGGAGGACCCGGCACAACAGGAGTCTGCCCCAGAAGAGCAGAAGCCAGTCAATCAGGCTGAACTGCCAACCGTCCAACAGGCCGAGGAGGAGTTGCGAGAGGCGCCATATCAGGGCATGTGTATATTGTCAGCTCCTGTCCTTCGAGGAGATGCCAGACCACCTGTGCCACCAAAGGCTTCGGCTAACCAGGGAAACCATGCACCCCCGCTGCTCGATAATGGTGCACCTGTCACCATTGGGATATAGAGGGGGTACTCATACCCAGTGGCTGTCAAGGTGACAGTCGCCCTGCCTCTGGGTTTCAGGGGCCAAACAGTGGCACAGTGATTAGCACTGCTGCCTCACAGTGCCAGGGACCCAGGTTCAATTCTGGCCTCAGGTGACTGTCTGTGTGGAGTCTGCACATTCTCCCCGTGTCTGCGTGTGTTTCCTCCGGTTTCCTCCCACAAATCCCGAAAGACATGCAGTTTTGGTGGACTGGCCATAGTAAACTGTCCCTTCATGTGTAGGGATGTGCAGGTTAGGTTGAAGGATTATAGGAATATGGCAGTGCAAACTCGATGGGCCGAATGGCCTCCTTCTGCACTGTAGGGATTTTACGGTTTGGTGTATCTTTGCTGTAACAGATTCCCTGTATCCCCAGGCAGCAGGACCTTCATCAACTTCAATCTAGACCAAGCTGACCAGGATTCCCGGGCAGCAGGATTTCCCGTCATTGCTGACCTGTCCCAAGAACAGGGGGTGATGGATGGAACACATGTCCCCCTATGAGCACTGGCTCAGCAAAGAGTTCCCTTCACCAATTGGAAAGGATTCCACTCCCTGAATATACAGTTGGTGTGTGACCATCAACAGCACATCGTGCACTCGATATCCAGGCAGCATGCACAATACATCTGTCCTGGCACACTCATCGGTTCCCCACACCTTCTCGGTGTTCTCTCATGTCAGGGGTTGCCTTTTGGGCGACAAGGGTTACTGGCTGCAGTATGGCTTTCTGACACCTGTCCAGAGGCTCCAGACCGATGCGGAGAACCGTTTTAATGATGACCCTGCAGCAATCAGGAGCATCATTCAGTAGTGCATCAGCGTCTACAAGATGAGCTTCCGTTGACCAGAGTGCTCTGGTGTGGCGCTCCATTGTAGCCCCAGGAGGATCTCGAACATCGTGCTGGCCTGCTGCGTCCTGCACAACCTTGTGCAACAGAGGGGGAACATGCTAGAGGAGGATGAAGAACACAAGGCCTCATCTGACAAGGAGGATGAGGAGGGTGGCCAGGAAAACCCCAGGATCGAGCCCAGGGAGGCATGGAGCCGGTGGCATGGTGGTATTGTCGCTGAGATTTCTGTTAATGATCTGGGGGGACAGGTTCGAATCCCACCACGACAGATGGTGGAATTTAAACTCAATAAAATATCTGGAATAAAAGTCTAATGGTGACCATGAAACAATTGTCAATTGTTGTAAAAGCCCACCCGGTTCACTAATGTCCTTTAGGGAAGGAAATCTGCTGCCCTTATCTGGTCTGGCCTACATGTGACTCCAGACAGCAATGGGACTGACTCTGAAATGCGAGCCACTCAGTTGTATTCAACTGCTACAAACAAGAAATGAAACCGGACGGATCACCTGGCATCGACCCAGGTACCGGAAATGTCAACGGCAAACCCAGCCCTGTCGACCCTGCAAACTCCTCCTTACTAACATCTGGGGGCTTGGGCCCCAAGTTGGAAGAGCTGTCTCACAGCCTGGTTAACCAACAGCCTGACATGGTCATACTCACAGAATCATACCTTACAGACAACGTCCCAGACACCCACTATCATCATTCCTGTGTATGTCCAGTCTCACCGGCAGGACAGAGCCAGCAGAGGTGGGGGTGGCACAGTGGTATACGGTATGTCCAGTCTCACCGGCAGGACAGATCCAGCAGAGGTGGTGGTGGCACAGTGGTATACGGTCGAGGGGGAACTGTACAGGGGCTTGATTCTCGGCTGGCGCGAGGGCGGAGAATCCACTTTCACGCAGTAATCGGGCCTGGTGCCGATTCGGCGATTCTCCAAGACCTGAAAATCGGCGTGACCGCGGAGTACGCCGCACCTCTCGGGGGCCATTGTCAGAGGCTCGCCCAGCAATCTTCCACTCCCAACTGGCCGAATTCCCGATGGCGTGGAACTGACCACCTTTTGCTGGTCAGGATGCTGGTGCGGCGGCTGCGAACTCAGTCCGCGGCCACCCTGGTCAGGGGGGGGGCGGGGGATCGGAGACCACAGGGGCGTCCCTAGAGGCGGCCGGGGTTTAGATCTGCCGGGTTGAGGCTTAGGCGTGCGGCCGATTTGGTGGGGTCTCATTTTTCTGTCTGGCTCCGCCATGGGGCACGTCATGGCTGCCGCCATGCGTATGCGCGGACTCCGAACCGGAAGTGCGGGGGCCCATATCCGCAGCTAATGCTGCGAGATTTTACTGCTAGCCCCTCCAGGGCATTGAATTAGCTCAACTTGTATTTAAATAGAAATCTCGATAGTAAAACTCCACAGTTTTTACGCCAATGTGGGGGACATTGTCTCATTTTGGGAGAATTTAGCCCAAAGGAGAATGTGAAAACTCCACAGAGTCACGCTTGGCCGGAACAGAACCCGGGTCCCTGTGAGGTAGCAGTGCTAACCGCAGTAGGGTATATTACTACAGCAGTCAAAATTGCTTAATCGAGTGAGGTGTTCAGAGAATATTTGAGGGAGGATATAGGGGAAACTATGAACCATGGGTAACCTTCAGGAATACCTACTGATGGTGAATAAATTGGGAAATTACCCATTCCTCTGTAGCCATTCTTCACCTTCATTAACAAAAATGCTCCCTCTATAATTAAAAGTAATAATTTGAAAAAAATTGGAATATGAAGATTTGAAATTAATTACTCCAAAAAGGTAACTGGGCAGATGTTTTCATTTCAATGCTGGATCTATTCATAATCAGTTAGTTAGTTCAAAGGACCAAGAAAATCATCTTTGCTAATTGATATAATATAAATAAATAAATTGAAGGGTAAATAGAGTCAATGCAGGGTATGTAATAACAACTCCTTGATTAATGACCGCTCTATAAGTACTGATTCAGATGAATAACAGAAGCTAACACAGCTCTGTCCTTATTAGAAATGTCAGCAGCGAAACGTTTCATTGACGCAACACCTTTTTTAAATGCAAGGAAATGGCCAGGAGGCATTTGAAAAACCCATTAAAAGAGCAGTTGCCAAGCTAAAAATACAGAAATGAGGAAGAGAGACTGAAAGGTTGGTCAATGCATGGCATGGGTCTTAGGAAGGGTTTTGAGAAGGGGTTTAAGGCTGGAAAGGAGGTGGAGTTTAGAGAGGTTTAAATGTATTAAAGGAGTAGCACCCAAGGCAGCGTAACTTTCTGACATCAGTGATGGGTGGGCAAAGGGGACAGAAATGTACAGGAAGGTCAATGGGTCAGATCATTTGGGAAGGTTTAGAACCCGAGGACATTGCAGGACTAAAGTAGAACAAAACCAAGGAGAGCTTTATAAATAAAGATACAAATGTTTTAAATGTGTTGCATTGGGGTACCTGGTGCCAGTGGATATTGGTGAGGGAATGTTGGATACTATTGGACCCATGCTTAAGTTGCCCCATCTAATATTGCCCCCTGCCTGGACATCCCAGCAGCACAGCTGAGCAGAAAACTTGATTGTATTGGCTGCCATTTGCGTTAGTTGAGTAACAGGCAGTCATGGGAATTTGAGCACCAATTGGGTTAATTTCCTGACTGTTTATACCTGTGCCGAGGTGTCTTCACTTGGTTCTGACCATTCAAGGGCACTTTCTAAGAGGCCTGTTAAAGGAGCAGGAAGAGTAGAAGAGGCTCCAGACTCACAGAGCATGAAGGGAAGGCAAGGTTGGACACACCTCTGGGTATTTTATTACATTGGTGTTTTAATGGAAAGTAGGTGAATTGTCGCATGGTGGGCGAAATTCTCCGCCCCCCACGACGGGTGGGAGAATAGCGGGAGGGCCTTCCCGACATTTTTGCCGCCCTCCCGCTATTCTCCCCCCCCCGCCGAAGTCCCGACCCGAATCGCTGCCGCCGTTTTTTTACGGCCGGCAGCGATTCTCAGCTGTTAGATGGGCCGAAGTCCCAGCCCTTTCCGCCGTTTTTACGAACGGCAAACACACCTGGTCTTGCCGTTCGTAAAACCGGCGTCACAAACTCGCTATTAATAACCATGGCACCGATTGGCACGGCCGTGGTACGGCCGTGCCAAGGGTGCCATGGGCCCGCGATCGGTGGGCACCGATCGCGGGCAGCGGGCCCGATGCCTGCGCACTACTTGTCCTTCCGCCGCCCCGCAGTATCCATTCGCGGGGCGGCTGAGGGGCAACCCGACCCGCGCATGCGCGGGTTTCGCGCAAAAACGCGATGACGTCACCCGCGCATGCGCGGGTTGGAGTCTTCCAAACTGCGCATGCGCGGCTGACGTCATATGACGCGTCAGCCGGCGCTAACTCCGGCAAGCGGGCTTAACGATTTTCGTTAAGCCCGTCTTGCCGGAGCCTACGGCGTCGGGCTGCTAGCCCCGACCGGGGACCAGAATCGGTCCCCCGTCGGGAAGGGGCGCGCTGCCGTAAAACCCGCCCGGGTTTTACGGCAGCTTTACGATTTCTCCCGTTTTGGGAGAATGTCGCCCGGTGTCTTATTGATGTGGCCTTTAATGCCTTTCATTCTGACCTGAAACATCGGTATAATCGGTTTAGCTCACTGGGCTAAATCACTGGCTTTTAAAGCAGGCCAACAGCACGGTTCGATTCCCGTACCAGCCTCCCCGGACAGGCGCCGGAATGTGGCGACTAGGGGCTTTTCACAGTAAGTTCATTGAAGCCTACTCGTGACAATAAGCGATTTTTATTTCATTTCATTTCATTTCTTGGTTCTCCACAAATGAAGCTTCAGCACTCAAAATTTGAGTTTTGTTAAAACTCTATTGTCAAATCAAGAGGCAAAACTCCTTGAATCATTCTTATATTTTAAAGTGTTCCATGACTCACAATACTCAGTACTTCTCCAATAATACTGGAAAAACAGGTTAACTGTACACTGCAATACAGATTAGATGATGGAGCGATTCCACCTCCCGCTTGCTCCCGCTTTTGTAAGTTTATCAGTGATATGTCAGCATTACTGTCAAGGCCAACATTTATTACCCATCCCTAATTATGTTGTTATTAAGTGAAAATAAAAGTCAAATGAATGACATTGAATAATTTAAAAATATAGATTGTAATTTAAAATTGTAGAAAATAAATCCTAATTGGCAGGGGGTTAAGACCTCACACTCTATATTTTTATAAAATATATGCAGAAATATTCTCAGCATTAATATCAAAATAAGATTGGGTAAAAAAAACTTTTTAAAATAGCTGAAGCATTGTCTGTCTGTGACCCTCGAACAATCCAGTTAATATGGATGTTTCGTAAAAACATATACCTCGTCTTCTCTGAAGATACCCTAATGACCCCCTGTAGGCTGCAGAGACAAAATTAAAATGAAATATACAAAAGCCATTTAGCTTTCATAATTGAGGCCTGAGAAACCAGACACACGTTTTCTGCTCATGCAAAGGACCCCACATCCTCCCTTTAGGAATTAATGCTTGGAATATTAACCATTTCAGAGTTCCCTAAATGAATACACATTGTTTTTCAAAGCCAGAGTGGACAGGTGAGAATCTTGTGACAGGAATCTCTAGTTGATGGAACCAGTAATGTTGCCTTGTAGTACTGAAGAACCTCAAGTTGCTCTGCCCAAGCTCAATACTTGGCCCCCATTTATATAATTTCTGCTGGAACCTCCGCACCATCACCCACAAACAGATTCATCTCTACGTGACTATCTCAATGTGGATGTCATGTTTACTGGAAAAGTGAATTATCCAGCATCAGTTTTCAACCTTCTGACCCCAGTGAAGGAATACATCATTGGACTTTGATTTTGGACTCTGGACTCACATGAATAAATTTTTTTTCCTATGTTGTCTCTGACCTGTAAATCTTACTTTCTGTATCCCTCGTTAACTGTGTGAGCATACAGGTGGCTACCATCTCATGTTTTGAGTCTGTGAAAATGAACTAACCCTCTGAGGTTATCCAATCTCCAGTTTGCTGTGGGGTCATTAATAAAAAAATGGAATTACACCAACATTGAGGGTGAGAGGGAGCAAATTAAGACACCTTTCTGTTTATGGAGAGTAGTAGAAAGAAAATCAGGGCTGTTTAAATTAACCCCCCCCCCTCTTATCTGTAGCACTAATATTGTTTTAACAATATAGTATTACATGAGACTATTCCATTATGAGCCATGTTCAGCCAATAACCCACTCATGCTCAGACAGTTTAACATTTAATTAATTAACAATGACAGATAGACTATTGGAATGTATTCAATTATTTGTCACAATTCACAATCAATATTGGACTACATGCTGCTGCTGTATTTTTGCATTGTAGGTGCGAATTGTGAATTCTCCATGAATGCAACAATGTCAAAATTTAAACTTTGATGGATCCCTTACTTAAAGCATGACTAACAGTTCAACATCTTTTCCACAAAGAATTAGAATAGTCATCATATAATAATTCTGCTTTTAAAATTACAATGAATATAGAATTTGTTCATTAACAGTTCGGCAATATTGTCAATTCCAAGGCAGTGAATAACATTCTTAAAAACAAAACACTATTTAAAGAATAGATGAATTAAATTACTGCAAATAATTCATTGGACACATCTGTAATTTTATCCGATTGTATAAAAATGCAGAAAGAAAGTTGATATTTCTCAAAAGACAATTGAAAACTATTGAACAGAGCAAAGCATTGCAAAATTGAGATGTGCCGCCCGGAATTTCTGGGTGCTTTGGTGGCTTTAGAGGACTCAAATGGCTCCCACACCGTGCATTTACACTTCGAGTGCAAGTCATGCAGGACACCATTTTGCTGAGGGTGTTAGTGCGCACATAATGAGCATCTGCCAGAAGTACGGAGGGTAGGCGGGTCATGACACCAGAGCTGCCATTTTACAGTTCAACATATGAGGTAATATCCTCTCTCAATCATGCATGGCTGAACACACAATGAACGTCACCCATAGCTCTGTGTCAGAACGTCACCCATAGCTCTGTGTCAGAACGTCACCCATAGCTCTGTGTCAGAATGTCACCCATAGCTCTGTGTCAGAGCATCACCTATAGCTCTGTGTCAGAGCATCACCTATAGCTCTGTGTCAGAATGTCACCTATAGCTCTGTGTCAGAACGTCACCCATAGCTCTGTGTCAGAACGTCACCCATAGCTCTGTGTCAGAATGTCACCCATAGCTCTGTGTCAGAACGTCACCCATAGCTCTGTGTCAGAATGTCACCCATAGCTCTGTGTCAGAACGTCACCCATAGCTCTGTGTCAGAATGTCACCCATAGCTCTGTGTCAGAACGTCACCCATAGCTCTGTGTCAGAACGTCACCCATAGCTCTGTGTCAGAATATCACCTATAGCTCTGTGTCAGAATGTCACCCATAGCTCTGTGTCAGAACGTCACCCATAGCTCTGTGTCAGAATATCACCCATAGCTCTGTGTCAGAATGTCACCCATAGCTCTGTGTCAGAATGTCACCCATAGCTCTGTGTCAGAATGTCACCCATAGCTCTGTGTCAGAATGTCACCCATAGCTCTGTGTCAGAATATCACCCATAGCTCTGTGTCAGAACGTCACCCATAGCTCTGTGTCAGAACGTCACCCATAGCTCTGTGTCAGAACGTCACCCATAGCTCTGTGTCAGAATGTCACCTATAGCTCTGTGTCAGAATATCACCTATAGCTCTGTGTCAGAATATCAACTACTTTCTGGTTAGTTGGCTGCTCGATTGGCTGTTGCCATATTATCCATATATTTGATGGTATCTAGGGGTCTTCAAAGAAGCTACGGAGAATGAGGCACAGATGCTGATGGATTGATCCTCACATCAAGACTTCTGCACAACCAATTGCTCCAAGATATGGACACAATAGTAAACATTCTTCCTTGGAATACAGCATGACTCGGAGAAAGATAAGAGGTGACACAGAACAGAATAAGCTGTCTGAGAAGGAGTAGGAGAGCGTCTCACAGCAGAAGGTCATATCTGCCCCTGGAGTGTTCAGGGGGCAAGTCACCCACTTGAACCTCAGTAAGGAACATTTTTGTAGATGCCTCCACTTTGCGAAGGATGTTCAAACTAAATTTCTCCATCTGCTGCGGCCATAGCTACAACCTGAGAGTGGGGCAAGGGTGGCATTGCCAGTGGCTGTGAAGGGAAATGTGGTGCTCAAACCTTATGCAAAGGCTCCTTCCACACTGCAGCAAGTAAGATTTGCAACATCTCCCAGATCTCCCAGTCCACGAGTGCATATAGGAGGTCACAGAGGTGCTGAGTTCCAACAGAGGTGGGTACATTTCATTCTCTTTTGCCAGACAGGAATGAGCAGGGCGTGTTGTGTGGATTGAAGCTGTCCTGAAATTGCAGGATGTCATTCAATGCACCCACATCACTTTGCAAGTTTCACATGCCAGCTCTGAGAAGTTCTGCTGTTCTGTCATCAAATTGGATTCCAATGTCCAGCCGGTGTGTGACCAGATGCAGGGAATCATATGGGTCACTGCCTCACAGAACGATAACAAGTCACAATGCCTTCAGCCAGAGGCAGTGCCCTGGACATTCTGCATCTGAGCCAGCACAGCAAACCAGAGGGTGGCTACTGGTCAACAAGGGTCATCTGCTGCCCACACTAGACAAAAGGGTCATCTGTTGCCCACATGCCGGTGCACAACCCATACACACGTGGGTAGCATGAATACGATGAAAGCCAAGTTGCCATGGGAACTGTGACAGACCAGACCATCGACATGTGGAAACATGTTGACTGCCTGGGTTGCTCTGGTTGATACCTGCAGCAGTCAGCATAGCGAATGACACCGAGGATGCCAAAGTTCATCATGGTCCGTTGCAACATCACAACCCCATCACCATGAGGACACAACCTAAGCCACCAGTGAGATAGCGAGTGATTGAGGAGATGGGAGAGGAGCAGGAAGAGGAGGAGACAGAGGAAGGGGGAGCAATGCTGGAGGGACCCATAAACAACTCATCAGACAGCAATACCAATAAATGAAATCCTAATTCATCGTGCACTGAGATTCTCACACCTCCCCAACCTTCTGTCACTCTCCCCTTGGCCACAATGCAAAAAACAAAAGCAAAGACAACGGGTGGGATTCTCCGATCCTGAGGCTAAGTGTTGACACCGTCGTAAACGCCGGAGTGTTTTACGACAGCGTCATCTAGCCCCTCGGAACAGCGATCCTGCGCTGCACAGGGAGCCAGCACGGCACAAGACAGCCTCACGCTGCTCCAGCTGGTGATACCATCACAGGGAGCCAGCACCAGCCAGCCTCACGCTGCCCCAGCTGGTGATACCATCACAGGGAGCCAGCACGGCACAAGACAGCCTCACGCTGCCCCAGCTGGTGATACCATCACAGGGAGCCAGCACGGCACCAGCCAGCCTCACGCTGCCCCAGCTGGTGATACCATCACAGGGAGCTAGTACAGCACCAGACAGCCTCACGCTGCTCCAGCTGGTGATACCATCACAGGGAGCCAGCACCAGCCAGCCTCACGCTGCCCCAGCTGGTGATACCATCACAGGGAGCTAGTACAGCACCAGCCAGCCTCACACTGCCCCAGCTGGTGATACCATCACAGGGAGCCAGCACCAGCCAGCCTCACGCTGCCCCAGCTGGTGATACCATCACAGGGAGCTAGTACAGCACCAGCCAGCCTCACACTGCCCCAGCTGGTGATACCATCACAGGGAGCCAGCACCAGACAGCCTCACGCTGCTCCAGCTGCCGATACCATCACAGGGAGCCAGCACCAGCCAGCCTCACGCTGCTCCAGCTGGCAGTACCATCACAGGGAGCCAGCACCAGACAGCCTCACGCTGCTCCAGCTGGTGATACCATCACAGGGAGCCAGCACCAGCCAGCCTCACGCTGCCCCAGCTGGTGATACCATCACAGGGAGCTAGTACAGCACCAGACAGCCTCACGCTGCTCCAGCTGGTGATACCATCACAGGGAGCCAGCACCAGACAGCCTCACGCTGCTCCAGCTGGCAGTACCATCACAGGGAGCTAGTACAGCACCAGCCAGCCTCACGCTGCCCCAGCTGCCGATACCATCACAGGGAGCTAGTACAGCACCAGCCAGCCTCACACTGCTCCAGCTGGTGATACCATCACAGGGAGCTAGTACAGCACCAGCCAGCCTCACGCTGCTCCAGCTGCCGATACCATCACAGGGAGCTAGTACCAGCCAGCCTCACGCTGCTCCAGCTGCCGATACCAGCGTCAGCATGGGCAATGCGGGTCCACGCATGCACGCCACGGCTGGCACGAGTTCGCGCATGTGCGTGGGCTGCCATCTCCGTGCCGGACCCGATGCAACACGCCAGAGAGCTACAGGGGCCCGGCACGGAGGAACATAGGCCCCCACCAGGATAAGCCGGCCGGCCGATCGATAGGCCCCGATCAGGGGCCAGGCCAATGTGGAGACCCACCCGGGGTCGGATCCCCCCTCCCCCGCTCAGCCAGCCTGTCCAAGTCACCCCGCAGCCTCTTTGCATCCTCCTCTCAGCACACACTGCCACCCAGCTTTGAGTCGTTTGCAGATTTGAAAATATTGCAATTCCTTTGTCCAAATTATTAATGTATATTGTGAACAGCTGGGGTCTCAGCACTGAACCCTGTGGTACCCCACTACTCATTGCCTGCCAATCTGAAAAAGACCCATTTATTCCCACGCTCTACAAACATAGATACATAGAAGACAGGATCAGGAGGAGGCCTTTTGGCCCTTCGAGCCTGCTCCACCATTCATCACCATCATGGCTGATCATCCAACTCAATAGCCTAATCCTGCTTTCTCCCCGTATCCTTTGATCCCATTCTCCCTAAGTGCTATATCCAGCCACCTTTTGAATATATTCAAAGGTTTAGCATCAACTACTTCCTGTAGTAATGAATTCCACAGGCTCACCACTCTTTAGGTGAAGAAAGGTCTCCTTATCTCTGTCCGAAATGATTTACCCTGAATCCTCAGACTGTGACCCCTGGTTCTGGACACACCCATCATTGGTAACATCTTCCCTGCATCTACCCTGTCTAGTCCTGTTAGAATTTTATATGTCTCTATGAGATCCCCCCTCATTCTTCTGAACTCCAGCGAGAATAATCCCAACCTAGTCAATCTCTCCTCATATGACAGTCCCGCCAGCCCTGGAATCAGTCTGGTAAACCTTTGCTGTACTCCTTCGAGAGCAAGAACATCATTCCTCAGAGAAGGAGACCAAAACTGCACACAATACTCCAGGTGTGGCCTCACCAAGGCCCTGTACAATTGCAGCAACACATCCCTGCTTCTGTACTCGAAACCTCTCGCAATGAAGGCCAACATACCATTAGCCTTCTTTACCGCCTGCTGCCCCTGCATGCTTACCTTCAGCGAATGGTGCACAAGGACACCCAGGTCCCGCTACACACTCTCCTCTCCCAATTTACAACCATTCAGGTAGTAATCTGCCTTCCTGTTTTTGCTTCCAAAGTGGATAACCTCACCCTTATCCGAATTATACTGCAGGGGCTGGTTTAGCTCACTGGGCTCAATCGCTGGCTTTTAAAGCAGGCCAGCAGCACGGTTCGATTCCCGTACCAGCCTCCGTGGACAGGTGCCGGAATGTGGCGACTAGGGGCTTTTCACAGTAACTTCATTGAAGCCGACTCGTGGCAATAAGTGATTTTCATTTTTTCATTTCATCTGCCATTGATTTGCCACTCGCCTGTTTATGTCTGTAGGGGGCCTACATTTATCTTTACCAGTCTCTTTCTTTTCACATACCTATAGAAACTCTTAGTGTCAGTCTTTATGTTTCCTGCAAGCTTACTTTCATACTGTATTTTCCCCTTCTGAATCAATCCCTTGATCCTTCTTTGCTGAATTCTAAACTGCTCCCAATCCTCAGAGCTATTAATTTTCTTGGCCAATCCGAATGCTTCTTCCTTGGATCGGACACTATTTCCAATTTCCTTTGTAAGCCATGGATTGGCCCTCTTACCCTTTTTCTTTTGTGCCAGACAGGAATGAACAGTTGCTGCAGTTCCCCCATGCGTTCCTTGAATGTTTGCCATTGTCTATCCACTGTCATCCCTTTAAGTAACTCTCCACAATCTATCAAGGCCAACACATGCGTTATATCTTCATAATTTCCTTTATTAAGTTTCAGCACCCTCGTCTCCCTGAATCAACTACTTCACTCGCCACCTTGATAAAAAATTCTATCATGTTATGGTCGTCATCCCCAAGGGGTCTCGTACAGCCAGATTGGCAATAACTCCATCTCATTACACAGTACCCAGTCTAAGATGGCCTGCTCTCTAGTTGGTTCCTCCACATACTGGTCAAGAAAATCATCCCGTATACACTCCAGGAAATCCTCCTCTACGGCATTGTGACTAATTTGATTTGCCCAATCTATGTTCAGATTAAAATCACGCATGATCACTGATATTCCCTTGTTACATGCATCACTAATTTCTTGTATAATGCCATTCCCAAAATCATTTTGGGGTCTATATATGCCATCCACTAATGTTTTTTTGCCACTTGGTATTTCTCAATTTAAAAAATAAATAAATTGAGTATACCCAATTAATTGTTTCCAATTAAGGGGCAATTTAACGTCGCCAATCCACCTACCCTGCACATCTTTGGATTGTGATGGCGAAACCCACACAAACACAGGGAGAATGGGCAAACTCCACACGGACAGTGACCCAGAGCCGGGATCGAACCTGGGACCTCAGCGCCATGAGGCTGCAGGGCTAACCCACTGTGCCACCATGCTGCCCTGGTATTTCTCAATTCTACCCATACAGACTCCACTTTGTCAGAGCTAATATCCTTTCTCACTCTTGTATTAATTTGCTCTTTAACCAGCACTGCCACACCACCACCTTTTCTTTTATGCCTGTCCTTCCTAAATACGGAATACCCTGGGACATTCAGTTCCCATCCCTGGTCACCCTGCAGCCATGTCACCATAATCCCAATTATATCGTACCCATTTATATCCACCTGTGTGATTAGTTCATCCACTTTATTGCGAATGCTCTGTGCATTAAGGCACAGAGCCTTTACGTTTGTCTGCTTTCTGTCTGTCAACCAGTTTTCTATCCATGTCAATACATTACTCCCAATACCAAAAGTTTAAATTTTACTCACTAATCACTTGTGTGGGGCCTTGTCAAAAGCCTTTTGAAAGTCCAGATACACAACATCCACTGGTTCATCCTTGTTCACTCGATTGGTCACACCCTCAAAAAATTCCAGAAGATTTGTCAAGCGAGATTTCTCTTTAGTGAATTCATGCTGACTTGGACCGATCCTGTCCCCACTTTCCAAATGCTCAGTTATTTCATCTATAATAATTGACAGGCTTGTTATTTTGACATTTATTGCCGTTTCAGAATTATGATGTACTGTGGCCCTTTTTGATTATTGACTTTGGTTTCTCTGCCTTCCACTTTTCTCCTCACTGCCTTTTATTTCTATCTCCATCTTACTCCCCTCCAACTTCCTGCATCGGTTCCCACCCCCTGTCATATTAGTTTAAACCCTCCCCAACAGCGCTCACACTCACTCCCCTTTGGACATTGGTACAGGTCCTGCCCAGGTGCAGACTGTACAGTTTGTACTGGTCCCACCTCCCCCAGAACCGGTTCCAATGTCCCAGCAATTTGAATCCCTCCCTCTTACACCATCCCTCAAGCCAAGTATTAATCGTCGCTATCCTGCCATTCCTACTCCGAATAACACATGGCACTGGTAAACGTGGGGAGGCAGTGGCATCATGGTATTGTCACTGGACTAGTAATCCAGAGATCCAGGGTCGCGTTCTGGGGACCCAGGTTCGAATCCTGCCACTGCAGATGGTGAAATTTGAATTCAATAAAAGTCTGGAATTAAAAGTTACCTTGAAACGATTATCGATTGTCATAAAAACCCACCTGGTTCAGGAATGCCCTTTCGGAAAGGAAATCTGCCTTTCTTTTGGATGTGATTCCAGAACCAGAGCAATGTGGTTGACTCTTAAATGCCCCTGGGGATGGGTAATAAATGCCCCCAGGATTGGGTAATAAATGCCCCAGGAATGGGTAATAAATGCCCCAGGAATGGGTAATAAATGCCCCCGGGAATGGGTAATAAATGCCCCCAGGATAGGGTAATAAATGCCCCAGGAATGGGTAATAAATGCCCCCGGGAATGGGTAATAAATGCCCCAGGACTGGGTAATAAATGCCCCTGGGAATGGGTAATAAATGCCCCTGGGAATGGGTAATAAATGCCCCCGGGGGTGGGTAATAAATGCCCCCAGGGATGGGTAATAAATGCCCCCCGGGAATGGGTAATAAATGCCCCCAGTGATGGGTAATAAAAGCCCCCGGGGATGGGTAATAAATGCCCCTGGGGGTGAGTAATAAATGCCCCCGGGAATGGGTAATAAATGTCCCAGGAATGGGTAATAAATGCCCCTGGGAATGGGTAATAAATGCCCCTGGAGGTGAGTAATAAATGCTCCTGGGGGTGGGTAATAAATGCCCCCGGGAATGCGTAGTAAATACTGGCCCAGTCAGCGACGCCCACATCTCATGAACGAATAAAGAAAACAAAACCGTGACTTCTTTCTGAGCTTCTTCAGGAGGAATCCAGACATTGATCAGCTCTGGTCGAATGATCATTTGCACCTATTAAATCCATTTTCCTGCACAGACGCTGCCAGACCTGCTGAGTTTATCCAGCATTTACTGTCTTTATTATTGTTGATCAGTTTCTATTTATGCTGTGGTGGACACTAAGGTATCAGCATCGTGGTCAGATCGTGGTCAGATCGTGGTCAGATTGTGGTCAGATCGTGGTCAGATCGTGGTCAGATCATGGTCAGATCATGGTCAGATCATGGTCAGATCATGGTCAGATCATGGTCAGAGCATGGTCAGATCATGGTCAGAGCATGATTAGATCATGGTCAGAGCATGGTTAGATCGTGGTCAGATCATGGTTAGATCATGGTTAGATCATGGTCAGATCATGGTCAGATCATGGTCAGAGCATGGTCAGAGCATGGTTAGATCATGGTCAGAGCATGGTTAGATCATGGTCAGAGCATGGTTAGATCATGGTCGGATCATGGTCAGAGCATGGTCAGAGCATGGTTAGATCATGGTCAGATCATGGTTAGATCATGGTCAGAGCATGGTTAGATCATGGTCAGAGCATGGTTAGATCATGGTCGGATCATGGTCAGAGCATGGTTAGATCATGGTCAGATCATGGTCAGAGCATGGTTAGATCATGGTTAGATCATGGTTAGATCATGGTTAGATCATGGTCAGAGCATGGTTAGATCATGGTCAGATCATTGTCAGATCATGGTCAGATCATGGTCAGATCTGCAGTGTGCTGGTGGGGTTAGCCACCACGGCAAAGCTAAAAATGATGAACTCATGTGTGATCACATTCTTTGGCAGGCTGCCTCCTGCACCATCTTGTTTCCCTATCCTCGGGGCAGATGACTTGTGCTCAGTAACACATGTACAGGCAGCCCCTAAGTTACATGGTGTAACTGTCATGGTTGAATATGGGTGTGAGTCTGGCAGCAGTGCGAGGGCGAGATGAAGCTATGAATGTCACAGTCCTGATTGATATTGTTGGTAGGTGAGTTATGAGCGTGTGGTGATTTAAGCAGTTGCTACAGATATAATTGATTGAATAGGGCATTTGAAGATAAATTTCCTGACCTTGATGCCGTATGAAGTGATGGATTGTCTGTGGCACTGCTGCCAGACCCTTGTGGATTGATTCCTGACATTGGCTGTCACGGCTACCAGTTCCCATTGCCTTCACAAAGATCGCCCGGAGGATCTCCTGCCCCCTCGGCAAAGGTGACCTCTCTCCTCTCCAGCTCCTGAACCAGGACCTCCAGAGTGGCCCCAGGACATCTTCGAGCCCATTCTTCTCCATGAGCTTCCATTATTGAGTGTGGCGTAGGTCAAAATCAATTGAAGATTTAGTTTGAGCTCCTGCCGTCGTGACATCAATACACTTCCCCTTTTAGAGGTGCAAGTGGTTTTAAAAATAGTTCAGTCTACCTTTAATTCATGACAAAGAGTCGTCAGACTCGAAACGTTCGCTCTTTTCTCTCCCTACAGATGCTGCCAGACGTGCTGAGATTTTCCAGCATTTTCTCTTTCGTACCTTTAATTCATGCCAGCCTCTCAAACTCACAGGCCCCCGGCTCAGGTATGTAACTATTCCACAAAATCTGCTGGCTCAACACCATAATCAGGTTAATTAACAGAAAGCATGCCCTTGACCTGCCTCAGAAACAATGGGGGGTTTGGGTTAATCCCATACCGCAGCAGATGGTTCCAATTTCAGCGGCGGTTCAAGTTTCCTCCCACCCCCAGACAATGCGGGAAGTATAATATATGAACAAACAATTTTAAAATGCAGTAGGATAATTGTGAAGGGATTAAAGTATTAATTCAATGAGGCTAGTGCTGTTCACAATATTCATGATACAAGTGATAAATGATAATTGACACACAAACTAAGCGGAAAGAAGTTTTGTATTTGCATATTAAATTCAGCTGTGTTGATTTGCTGAAGAGCTTTAACATTGAAAAATTCATGATGTTAAATGGCCCCTAAGATAGGATTTAATAGAAATAAATAAGAAATGTCATTCTGTTCAGAGATCCAATGCTAATGCACTCAGTGAGCTGAATGGTCCAATAAAAGATTTTTCACTTGCTTTACAGAGTAAAAATTGATAAGAATGTAGTTATTTCAGCATTTTAACACATCTCTTTCCCGTAAAGAACTATGAAATATATGTTAAGGACACCGATTTCATAGGATTTGTGACACACGCACAGTTTTTCACAGATGTGTTTGTCATCTCTACAAACAAACAATGTCTGATCACATTACTGAATCTATAAAGTTACCACATTGACCTTAATCTGCAGACCAGGTCTTCAAGCAGTTAATTCACAACAATCAAGAGCTTGGTGTCTGACTTCTCAACCCCAGCCTTCAAATCCCAAGTCTGTAATGATTTTATTATCTCAAACCACAAGGGTTATTATTCCTCCCTTGCTACCACAAAGTATCAAATGTGTCTCTCTGTGGGTGTGAGGATTGTGAACCATGCTGAATCCATGCCTGCTGTGAGTAAACATTACAGTGGTGTGCACTCCAGCACTAAAGGTGCTGCTGAGAGACTGCACCCCTCAGCAGGGGGTTGGATATAGAGTGAGGCGAGCGAGGTGCATTTTGGCTGCAAAACACATTCGACTGGTTGAGAAACATAGAACATAGAAAAATACAGCACAGAACAGGCCCTTCGGCCCACAATGTTTTGCCGAACTTTTGTCCGAGATTAAGAACAAATTAATCTACACCCCATCATTCTACCATAATCCATGTACCTATCCAATAGCTGCTTGAAGGTCCCTAACGTTTCCGACTCAACTACTTCCACAGGCAGTGCATTTCATGCCCCCACTACTCTCTGAGTAAAGAACCTACCTCTGACATCCCCCCTATATCTTCCACCATTCACCTTAAATTTATGTCCCCTTGTAATGGTTTGTTCCACCCGGGGAAAAAGTCTCTGACTGTCTACTCTATCTATTCCCCTGATCATCTTATAAACCTCTATCAAGTCACCCCTCATCCTTCTCAATTCTAATGAGAAAAGGCCTAGTACCCTCAAACTTTCCTCGTAAGACCTACTCTCCATTCCAGGTCTGGAACATCCTGATAAATCTCCTTTGCACCTTTTCCAAAGCTTCCACATCCTTCCTAAAATGAGGCAACCAGGACTGCACACAGTACTCCAAATGTGGCCTGACCAAGGTTTTGTACAGCTGCATCATCACCTCACGGCTCTTAAATTCAATCCTCTGCTAATGAACATTAGCACACCATAGGCCTTCTTCACAGCTCTATCCACTTGAGTGGCAACTTTCAAAGATCTATGAACATGGACCCCAAGATCTCTCTGCTCTTCCACTTTGCCAAGAACCCTACCATTAACCCTGCATTGCGCATTCATATTTGTCCTTCCAAAATGGACAACCTCACACTTTTCATGGTTAAACTCCATCTGCCACTTATCAGCCCAGCTCTGCATCGTTTCTATGTCTCTTTGCAGCCGACAACAGGCCTCCTCACTGTCCATAACTCTATCAATCTTCGTATCATCTGCAAATTTACTGACCCACCCTTCAACTCCCTCATCCAAATCATTAATGAAAATCACAAACAGCAGAGGACCCAGAACTGATCCCTGCGGTAAGCCACTGGTAACTGAGCTCCAGGCTGAATATTTGCCATCCCACACCACTCTCTGACTTCTATTGGTTAGCCAGTTCGTTATCCAACTGGCCAAATTTCCCACTATCCTATGCCTCCTTACTTTCTGCATAAGCCTACCATGGGGAACCATATCAAATGCCTTACTGAAATCCATGTACACTACATCCACTGCTTTACCTTCATCCACATGCTTGGTCATCTCCTCAAAGAAGTCAATAAGACTTGTAAGGCAAGACCTACCCCTCACAAATCCGTGCTGACTCTCTCTAATCAAGCAGTGTCTTTCCAGATGCTCAGAAATCCTATCCCTCAGTACCCTTTCCATTACTTTGCCTACCACCGAAGTAAGACTAACTGGCCTGTAATTCCCAGGGTTATCCCTATTCCCTTTTTTGAACAGGGGCACGACATTCGCCACTCTCCAATCCCCTGGTACCACCCCTGTTGGCAGTGAGGATGAAAAGATCATTGCCAACGGCTCTGCAATTTCATCTCTTGCTTCCCACAGAATCCTTGGATATATCCCGTCAGGCCCGGGGGACTTGTCTATCCTCAAGTTTTTCAAAATGCCCAACACATCTTCCTTCCTAACAAGTATCTCCTCGAGCTTCCTAGTCTGTTTCACACTGTCCTCTCCAACAATATGGCCCCTCTCATTTGTAAATACTGAAGAAAAGTACTCGTTCAAGACCTCTCCTATCTCTTCTAACTTAATACACAATCTCCCGCTACTGTGCTTGATCGGACACAGCCTCGCTCTAGTCAGTCTCATACTGTGTTAGAAAAGCTTCCTGGACACACTACACAAACACCACCCCATCCAAACTATTTGATCTGAAGAGTTTCCACTCAATATTTTGGAATTTGAAGTCACCCATGACTACTACCCTGTGACTTCTGCACCTTTCCAAGATCTGTTTCCCAATCTGTTCCTCCACATCTCTGCTGCTATTGGGGGGCCTATAGAAAACTCCCAACAAGGTGACTGCTGCTTTCCTATTTCTGACTTCAACCTATACTACCTCAGTAGGCAGATCCTCCTCGAACTGCCTTTCTTCAGCTGTTATACTATCTCTAATCAATAATGCAACCCCCTCCCCCCCACCCACCCCCCCCCCCCCCCCCCCCACACCTCTTTTACCACCTTCCCTAATCTTATTGAAGCATCTATAACCAGGAACCTCCAACAACCATTTCTTCCCCTCTTCTATCCAAGTTTCCGTGATGGCCGCCACATCGTAGTCCCAAGTACCGAACCATGCCTTAAGTTCACCCACTTTATTCTTGACGTTTCTTGCGTTGAAGTATACACACTTCAACCCATCTCCTTGCCTGCAAGTACTCTCCTTTGTCAGTGTTACCTTCCCCACTGCATCACTACGTGCTTTGGCGTCCTGACTATCGTCTTCCTTAGTTGCAAGACGACAAGTCCGGTTCACATTCCCCTGCCAAAATTAGTTTAAAACCTCCGAAGAGTACTAGAAAACCTCCCCCCCAGGATATTGGTGCCCCTCTGGTTCGGATGCAACCCGTCCTGCTTGTACAGGTCCCACCTTCCCCAGAATGCACTCCAATTATCCAAATACCTGAAGCCCTCCCTCCTACACCATTCCTGCAGCCATGTGTTCAACTGCACTCTCTCCCTATTCCTAGCCTCGCTATCACGTGGCACCGGCAACAAACCAGAGATGACAACTCTGTCTGTCCTGGCTTTTAACTTCCAGCCTAACTCCCTAAACTTGTTTATTACCTCCACACCCTTTTTCCTACCTACGTCGTTGGTACCAATGTGCACCATGACTTCTGGCTGCTCACCCTCCCCCTTCAGGACCCTGAAGACACGATCCGAGACATCCCTGGCCCTGGCAGCCGGGAGGCAACATACCTTTCAGGAGTCTCGCTCGCGACCACAGAATCTCCTATCTATTCCCCTAACCATTGAATCTCCTATTACTATTGCTTTCTATGATCCCCCCTTCCCTTCTGAGCCCCAGAGCCAGACTCAGTGCCAGAGACCTGGCCGCTAGGACCTTACCCCGGTAGGTCATCCCCCCCAACAGTATCCAAAATGGTATACTGTTTTGAAGGGGAACAGCCACGAGGGATCCCTGCACTGGCTGCCCGTTCGTTTTCTTTTCCTTAACTGTAGCCCAGCTACTCTTGTCCTGTATCTTGGGTGTGGCTACCTCCCTGTAACTCTTCTCTGTAACCCCCTCTGCCTCCCAGATGATCCAAAGTTCATCCAGCTCCAGTTCCCTAACAGGGTCTCTGTGGAGCTGGAGTTGGGTGCACTTCCCCCAGGTATAGTCAGCGGGGACATTGGTAGTATCCCTCACCACCCACATCTTACAGGAGGAGCATGCAACTGCCCTAGCCTCCATCCCCTCTTCCCTTACAGAATATAGCTGCACTGTGGACCAACTGGACCTCCGCCCTCCGACTCTGCTCCCAGTCAGCTGTACTCTCGGTAAACTCCCTTCACACTCTTTGAGGAAATGTAGGAAATGAAATGAAAGGAGTACTTTGTTCCCTCCTCACCTAACTCACTCAGTCACCAAATTCTCACTATAGCACTCAAAGGCACCCAAATTCAGCACTCCCTCAGTCACCAAACTCTCACTATAGCACTCAAATGCACCCAAATTCAACACTCAGTGCAAACAAAGTCTGCACTGTAGCTGGCTCACATTTATACTGTGAATCTAGCCTCTGAAAACTGGCCTAATCAAATTAACTAATTAACAAGCTCCAGCTGCAGGTACCTACAAGTAGAACCTTTGTTTAAAGCTGATTAAAAATTCACCTTCTTCTCAACCAAACAGCAACTTTTAAGTTAATTAACTAAATAAAAGAAAGACTAGACTTTAGATACAAATAAAAAATAAACTCTTAATATCCCTCAGTCACCAAACTCTCACTATAGCACTCAAATGCACCCAAATTTAGCACTCAGTGCAAAACACATTAGAAACAGGAAGGAACGTGAGTAATATCACAGCAGACCAGAGAGAGAGCTGCGGGCTTCTCAGGCGTGGCGCTGGAGGCCACAGTTCAGGATGTTAAAGGAGCAATGGCCAGGAAACCCTCCAGACAGACAGTGAAAAGGTATTGGGAGCTTATAGTCTCAGAGGTCAGTGCCAGCAGCCTGACCCGTAGACATAGAAAGGGTATCAGATTATGTTCATCACCTCACATGAATGATCAAGGTCAGTAAATGCACTTTCAAATGTCATATCCCAATAACTGCATCACCTGATGTGCTGTTCAATTCGCAACACCCCGACACTCATGAACAATCTCCGGCAATCAGGACTACTGTCCAGCTTGTAACCCTAGTGTCTGGCACTGCGGATACCTGAGGGTAGCATAGAATTGTGATCTGCATATGGGGAGCCGCTGGACACAGAGGGTGTGTGTGTCTCTGTGTGTGTGGCAGGTCCCTGTGGAGAGCGAGGTCTCACATGAGGCAGAGGACTCGACGGATGGCATTGACGGAGCTGTGAACAGGAGAGCATTGACAGGAATGGACACAGAAATGCTTGGTGCATTGGCACTTGCCCTGTCACACGTTATGTTGCCACTGTCGTGGAGCATGGAAGGGTCCAGCTCAAACTTGGTACAGAACTTTATACAGAGCTGCGAGCATCAGAAGTGGTGACCAACTCAGAGCACAGTTGTGGGGCAGTCCTGATGACAGCAGACATCACCAGAAGTCTGGATGCTGCATTGGAAACACAGACTGAGGCTTGGAAATGTCAGCTTGTTGTGCAGCTTGATGCCATGGAGGCTCAAACAGCTGCTAACCTAGCTCCAGACACCAGCATGCAAAGAGACTCGCAGGCAGAGCAATTCAGAAACCTACACTGCTCGAGGGTATCCTGCAAGGGTTCCTGCAGCCTCCCCCATCAAACAGCAGCAACCTTCCACCAGCGATGCGGCAGCCATTGGGGGAGAGCAGGAGGACAGGCAAAGGCAGCTACAGGAATGCACAGAATGTTGGATTCAATGAGCCTGTAGCCTATTGCAGCGGATGAACAAAGATAATGTGAAAAGTCAGCCCTTAACTCTCTGTAGGGTGTCTTTTCAAGCACTTTATTAACAAATCTACGGAGAGGGGCAAAGTCCAATATTACAACATAACAAATTCGGAATGGAGAAGGTGGTAAGGTAGGTCAGATTCCAGATTGTTTCAGATTCCAACATCCACATTTCAGTGAGAGACATCAGGCAGGATTCACCCTTCCCAGGCGCTGATTTTGTAATCGGCGATCGGGCGGAGAATCCCTACTGACGCCGAAATCGGGGGGGCGCCGGCGGTTTGACGCCGGTATTCGAGTCTCCGCCCCCTCCGAAATGGCATCATCGCGTCGCACTCCGCATGTGGTTGGAACGGCGTTGGTGCGTCACCTGAAGGCCCTCCCTGACAATCTGCCCCTGATGCGTCGAGATCCTGAACACGCGGGACACGAGTCGTCTTGGCGGTAGGAAATCCGGCATGGCGGCTGCGACTGTGTCCAGGACCGCCACAGTCGGGCAGGAGCCTTGCCATTCTGGCCGGGGGGTGGGGGGGAGAGGGGGGGGGGGCTCCGTGCACAGCTGGCGCCATGTTGTTCGTCATGTCCGCTGCAGGTCATCACCATGCGCATGCGCGGCCATGGACCCAGCCATTCTCCAGCCGCTGATTTTGCCGTTGGAAAATGCCACAGTGCCCACACCAGCGTAGGCACTTCGCCTCCAAAACGGTGAATCTAGCCCATCCAGTTTGAACTAGTTTGACCTTCATATATAAATAGAACGAAGCAAAGAGTAAGGGCAGAATTTTATGATCTTGTGCATGTGGATTTTTGGGTAGTCGGGTTCTGTGGGTTTCTTCCTGCCACCTACCCACCTGCCTCTGACATGACTGCCGTTTATTTAATGGACAGTGGGAGATCTTAGAGAGCTTGCCCATGTTCACGCCAATTGAGGCCTTTATGTGGTCAGACAATGGCCACTCACAGGATGATTCCTGCCTGGCTGCAATTTTTAGGGAGGCCAGTGAAGGGGTGGGAAGCCCAACAGGTAATCTGATTGGGCTCACATGGGGGGGGGGGGGAGGGGGTGTGTGCGGTGCCTCTTTCATAGGCCCCCGTTTCTGACCAGAGGACCCCTATCAAAGTCTTCCCCCGCACCACGTCCCCCTTCCTCACTGGCCGATACACCTTGACCCCCACCTCTCTGCCTGCCCCCAACTCCTGAAGCCTCCTCTCCAGCTGCCGTTGGGAAACGTCCAGAGAAGGCGGGGGTTTCATGGTGGGTTATTTTGGCAGCGGGTGGGTCACGCCCACCACCTGTAAAGTCCTGCCCAAAAGGGTGAGAAGGTGTAATGATGAGAAATGGTGGTGTCATTGGAACTCAGATGGAGGAAAACAAATCTTTATCCCAACAGGTCTACACGTTTTGTACATTCAGTTCGGATTTGATGAGGTGCCTCTTTCAAAGTGACAATTTAAAAAATAAATTCCAGTGCCATACTTTGGTTGAAAGAATCACTTATCGCAGAGTCTCACAGCTTCAAAATCAATTAATGCATTCAATAATCCTCAATAAAGCCCTTCTAATGTCACTTCCCAAATAAATTGCAATAGATACTGAATAAGACTCATCCGTGATGAGATTAAATAACAAGTTGGATTGATCTTTCTGGACTGTGCACATGAAGAAGTTTGATCAATTAATTTTGTTATCCCGCATTGAGATTTGTTTCAAAGTGAATGAATTGAATGTTTAGCATGTGCAGCACTGACACAAGAGAATCGGGCCATCTGGGTCTGTGCTGCTTGAAGATCATCATCCTGCTAATTGCCTTTGAAGACTCCATAGCAACCCAGTCGGTTTTCACTGCTCAGTTTAACAATTTTAGAATATGGCAGCACAAGGTTCAATTAACTATTGTGTCACATAAACCTAGGAATTGCTGTTGGCTGAAATCCGCCTGCTACCATCAAATGTGCAATAATGCAAGGGGGATGGTTTGGGGTTCAATTTCCTATGCCAACACAACTGCTATAATAATCATTGTCACTTTAAACACCAATGCAGTTAATGCCAAAATACAATTAACAGAGCTTATTGGGCACTTATAAGGGAAGTGCACCATTAGAATATCGTTCAATTGATGCACTGGCCTGTCTCACACAGAATGAGCGCTGCTCAGGAGAGCACAGTGACAAAGCTGCAATTTGCATTTCAAACAGATTTGTTCCAGATTTCCTCCCCAATTCTTTGGTTTCTGTGCAAAATGAGAATTACATCTGGCCCCCTCCCCAACAATCACTTGCAGCAAAGGGAGGAAACGACATGGCAGCTGCTGTAAGTGGTGAAATCTCGCTGTCACTCTTGTTACAGAGTGAGTTTCCAGTGCCACATAATGACAGCAGAGATGTGTCTAAAGAGGTTGAAACTTATCAGGAAACTACTGTATTGTCTAAAATCTTTGTACAACATACAAATCAATTCTGCACTGCCAGTGGCAGTTACAATCAGCACAATCTTTCAGCTTTTTGCAGATTAGCCCTGGGTTTGTCTGTACACAGCATTAACCAGTTTGCTGCCTCGTCTGCAGTTTGCTGACTCAAGCAGCTGACACAGCTCCCCAGTCCTCCCAATATCCTGACCTAACGGGAAAGACATCACAATCCCAGACAATTACTTTACAATGAAAGCGTGCCTTCATGCTGTTTTGGTGATCATGCAGGAGGATCATAATGGGATTTAAGAAAAAGAAATACCATTTTTGGGTGATGTTCACCATCGTTTGCAGGATTGCAATTGATGAACCTTCAGACTCTGGGACTGGGCAGCAGTTCTGTCCAATTGTGTCGCTCCTTCATGCGTAGTCGTTTGAAAATAGTGGTGAAGTGCCAACTATAAAACAATGGTCCCGTGCCCTGTCCTTGTGACCTTTCACATTATTTTCCAGCTACTTATCTAATGCTCTGCTCTGTTTCGGAAGCAGCCTATGAAAACAATTTTGAAAAGTTTACCTTTCATCTTTTTAGTGACAATCTTGAGTTTCTGCGCCTTGGTTTTACTGAAGGAGACATTGTTGGGCTGGAGAACAATTTGCAGCAACACTGTCACATATATCTCTCCCGTCATTCCAAGACAACTCGACCTATCCAGGGAGATACATTGTGCGGAGAGAAGCAAGGCTTGCCAGCATAGGACATATTTAACCTGGCATTTATGCTTTTGTTGGTCTTCAATATGAAGCCCAGTATTTGGAGCAGTGAACACAGTCTTCGCAGAAATCTTGACAAGTCTAGTGTGAAATGAAGACACCAGCTCCCTGACTGCAGCTAGCCAGAATTGGCTGCCCCATCTGTGTGAGAGATGAATGTTTTCCAATAGCACTGAATAGCTCCTGTACTGGGTGCCTAATTGCCTTAATTTTCCCAACACAAACAATGAAGACGATAGTGCTGACATTTCAAATTCCTATTGCAGCAATGTCGTTAGTGATGGAAAATGGGCAATAATTGAATGCACTGGACCACACTCCCATCAGAGCTGGACAATACCATGCAATTGCCAATAGCATAAAGGTTTATGGTAACTTCAATTTCAAGGCTCACAACCCATTGACACAGCATTAAATAAACAATGAAATATGTTTTCTCATCTCTGCTGACTTCAAAGGAGCTCTTCAAAACAGCAAACAATTATCAGAATATTTGCAGCCTGTTTCACTCTTCCAATCAACTTTTCAGATACTCCCAACTATTATAACGTGTTATTCAGTTCAAGGATGGATGGGTCACATCACACATTGCTCTCTTTATGTTTATTATAATGTCTAACATAACAGCCTAGCTCATTTCACCATTGTGTTTGCAAAAGCAAGGGCATAACAGTGCTAAAAATTCAACTTCTTTCTTGCAGCTTAGGCCTTTCGTTTAAATCAGATTCAAAGTCACAATGTATAATTTAGCAACGGGTGACAGCTCATTAAACATCTTCCAATCTTTCAAATCTATTAGGGAGTTACCAAATTGTGGTGATATGATCTGCATACTCATCTGCCATTGGGCCAGAACGTCGGCTTATGTCGGCTTATGGTCGGTCATGTGCCTCTCGACCGATTGGCCGAGAGGCTGAATTAACCACGCCTCTATTAACGAGGTATAAATGCTCAGACGCCTGACGATCGTCCCTTTCCACTGTAGACGATCGCAGAGCTGTGTTCTAGTCAATTAAAGCCAGACTTTGGTAAATCACTCGCCTCGCGTACAATCGATGGTACATCAATTTAATTGACTACGACTTTGAAGATGGAGTTCCGCATCAAGCCCGAATGCCTCCGCATCAGCCCGCAAACTCCGAACTCTGCAGAACTTTTCCAACTCTGGCTGACTTGCCTCGAAGGGTTCCTAGCATCTACAACCACCACCCCCCCAACCGGGAAATGTTTCCAGAACTTGGAGCTCATTTTAATTTCACCCATTGAACAGACTGTGCAGCGTCACAACCGCAATACTAACACACCAATAATGAAGTGTGGAATCGTTAGGGTGTCAATGCACATGGGTAAACAATGCAGCTTTGCAATGGTGGTTATCAGAAAGCATCACAGTGGTTTGAGAGAAATTCTACATCAAGGAAATTGCAACTCACGCAAGCATTCAAACAAACGTGCATTGGTTCCATTGAATATAACCTTGGGCAATGTGCATTCGAATATGAAAATCTTCTCATTGCTGATGCTATCTCAGGGAGCACTACAGCACAAATTAGCCTTGGTTGATGATGTGCGTTTGTGTTCAGACACAAATGTGCCATTTTATATGCTGCAGGCCTGCGTCAATCAGCACAATCACTATTACATGATGGTGCAAATCTCACACGCTTTCCCAGTGTGTATTGAATATGTGCTCCTGCAAGATGATAGAGATTGCTATTTGGATGCTTGTACCAGGCTGTTGATGACTGAGGTTCATGTTGGTAATGATGTCTGGGGATGGAGTGTGCCCCCAGGGAAGGAATGCGACACTTGCTGGTGTTCTACCAGCAAAGGTTCATGATAATATTTAGGTTGAAATGGAGATTAAATTTTAATACATGGTTCAGTCATCAGGATTGCCACCTTCGTAATTCAGCAGTGAGTCAGATTGCCAGGTGTGGGACCATTCCTTCAAATGCAAAAAACAAAACAAAATTGGAGCAAAATTTCTGGGGAAGGCAATTGTTTTGGTTTCCTTAGGGATGGAATCCAAGTCGTTAAATTTTGGGATAGTGCTCAGACAATCCACCACAGTGAGGTGTCAGATGGTGTCTGCTTCTCTTCCTGCTGTTCCTGTTTTTTTGATTACCGTGTCCATGCCCATCTTGGATTTTCTTCAGCTATCCTCAGATTTCTGACTGCAGTCTCTATTTCTTCTTCTTTTGCTGCACTTTATCTCATTTTATCAGCTTCTTCCTTTCACTGTTACACTTACTTTGCTTCACAGCTGAAATCAATTGCTTGAGACCCAGTAACAATGGCCCATCAAAACAAGTTTATTCTATCGGATAATGTTCTTGAGCTCCACTCACAATATGGATCTTCACCAGCTGTGCACAGGCCTCAGAAATCCAGGTACAAAAAAAGGAGGGCGAGAATAGATACTTCAGAATTTAACAAATCTTCTCTAGCAGATTCCCTAGCACTTGAAAACTGCGGCACAGTGAAATCTTGTATGCTCAGTGTCCCAGCAATATATGTCACTATTCAAATAAATACATGTATAAGCATATTGTTATCAATTGTATTATTGATGCCTATGACAGATGGATTAGGGATAGCAGTATAACATGTTCCTGGTCTAGTAATCCAATGCCCTGGACTAATCTTGAGTAAAATCAGAACATGGCAGCAGTGACTCAGTTAAGTAAATAAAACTGGAATTTAAAAAAAACACAAGTATCAGTACTGTTGACAGTGAAATTATCGGACTGATCAAAAAGCTCCTCAGATTCATTCCTGTCCGTGAGCGAGATGTGACTCTAGACCCAGAAGTAAGTAGTGAGTTTTAACAGCTCTCTTAACTAGCTTAGCAAGGCATTCAGTGATATTCAGGAAGGTAGTTTACCAACACCTTCTGGTATGTTTTACAGGGTCTGGCTTACACTTCTCAGTAGAAACAAGGGATAACCAGGTTGCCACACCGTAGTTAACTTAACCAGTTGTCAGAGTTTACTTACAGAGGTGGTGCTCATTCACAATCTACGCTGGAAGAGAGGGAAAATCTCTGTGTTTCTGAAATGTCACCACATAATCATATGAGACACATTACAGAAGGACACTGGTTACAATACATAACATCCCTTCCCCTTTAGTCATGGGGTGCGACAACTAATATAACTTTTAAGTTTTACTCATGGTGAACAGTGATCATTATTATACAATAATATACACATATCCGTAGGAGAGTCTTTTAAGTGGACATAAGTTCCACTTTAGGACATTCTTATTAGCCTGTTCCACACTGCGTTCAGGCACATTATCTGATAAAGTTGGTTCTTCTTTAGCTTCTTGTGAAATCTGAATTTGACTCAGTCGTGATCATAGGTCCAGAGATTTCCAAAACTCGAGGGTCCGATGTTGGCCTTTCAGATACCGACTCTACAAATTCGCTTTTTGAAGCGAGGATTTGATCGGTGTGTCTCCTCCAAACTTGCTCCTGATCAGTTTGAACCGTATAAGAAATCGGCCCCATCTTTATGAGTATTGTGGCAGGCACCCACTTATCACTTGAACAATAGTTTCTTACTAAAACGCTTTCACCTTGATCAAAACCTTGTGGTTTCGATGTCGGTTCACGACAAATAACTTGGTTTTGTTGTTGATCTACAATGTTTGTAGTACAATGGGCAACATGGTGGCATAGACGTTAGCGTTACTACCTTACAGCGCCAGAGGCCTGTGTTCAATTCCAGCCTTGGGTGACAGTGTGGAGTTAGCGCATTCTCCCAGTGTCGGTCTGAGTTTCCTCCGGGTGCCCCTGCTTCCTCTCACAGTCCAAAGATGTGCAGGTTAGGTGGATTGACCATGATAAAATTGCCCCTTCTAGTGCAGGGATGTACAAGTTGAGTGGGGTTATGAGAATAGGGCTGGAGAATGGGCCGAGGTAGGAGAATGGGCCGAGGTAGGGGAATGGGCCGAGGTAGGGGAATGGGCCGAGGTAGGGGAATGGGCCGAGGTAGGGGAATGGGCCGAGGTAGGAGAATGGGCCGAGGTAGGGGAATGGGCCGAGGTAGGAGAATGGGCTGAGGTAGGGGAATGGGCCGAGGTAGGGGATTGGGCCGAGGTAGGGGAATGGCCCGAGGTAGGGGAAGGGCCGAAGTAGGGGAATGGGCCGAGGTAGGGGAATGGGCCGAGGTAGGGGAATGGGCCGAGATAGGGGAATGGGCCGAGGTAGGGGAATGGGCCGAGGTAGGAGAATGGGCTGAGGTAGGGGAATGGGCCGAGGTAGGGGAATGGGCCGAGGTAGGGGAATGGGCCGAGGTAGGGGAATGGGCCGAGGTAGGGGAAGGGCCGAGGTAGGGGAATGGGCCGAGGTAGTGGAATGGGCCGAGGTAGGGGAATGGGCCAAGATAGGGGAATGGGCCGAGATAGGAGAATGGGCCGAGGTAGGGGAATGGGCCGAGATAGGGAAATGGGCCGAATGGGCCGAGGTAGGGGAACGGGCCGAGGTAGGAGAATGGGCCGAGGTAGGAGAATGGGCCGAGGTAGGGGAATGGGCCGAGGTAGGGGAATGGGCCGAGGTAGGGGAATGGGCCGAGGTAGGGGAATGGGCCGAGATAGGGGAATGGGCCGAATGGGACGAGGTAGGGGAATGGGCCGAGGTAGGGGATTGGGCCGAGGTAGGAGAATGGGCCGAGGTAGGGGAATGGGCCGAGGTAGGAGAATGGGCCGAGGTAGGGGAATGGGCCGAGGTAGGGGAATGGGCCGAGGTAGGGGAATGGGCCGAAGTAGGGGAATGGGCCGAGGTAGGGGAATGGGCCGAGAGAGGAGAATGGGCCGAGGTAGGGGAATGGGCCGAGGAATGGGAATGGGCCGAGGTAGGGGAATGGGCCGAGGTAGGAGAATGGGCCGAGGTAGGAGAATGGGCCGAGGTAGGGGAATGGGCTGAGGTAGGGGAATGGGCCGAGGTAGGGTATGGGCCCAGATAGGAGAATGGGCCGAGGTAGGGGAATGGGCCGAGGTAGGGGAATGGGCCGAGGTAGGGGAATGGGCCGAGATAGTGGAATGGGCCGAATGGGCCGAGGTAGGGGAATGGGCCGAGGTAGGGGAATGGGCCGAGGTAGGAGAATGGGCCGAGGTAGGGGAATGGGCCGAGGTAGGAGAATGGGCCGAGGTAGGGGAATGGGCCGAGGTAGGGGAATGGGCCGAGAGAGGAGAATGGGCCGAGGTAGGGGAATGGGCCGAGGTAGGGGAATGGGCCGAGGTAGGGGAATGGGCCGAGGTAGGGGAATGGGCCGAGGTAAGAGAATGGGCCGAGGTAGGGGAAGGGCCGAGGTAGGGGAAGGGCCGAGGTAGGAGAATGGGCCGAGATAGGAGAATGGGCCGAGGTAGGGGAATGGGCCGAGGTAGGAGAATGGGCCGAGGTAGGAGAATGGGCCGAGATAGGGGAATGGGCCGAGATAGGAGAATGGGCCGAGGTAGGGGAATGGGCCGAGATAGGGGAATGGGCCGAATGGGCCGAGGTAGGGGAACGGGCCGAGGTAGGAGAATGGGCCGAGGTAGGAGAATGGGCCGAGGTAGGGGAATGGGCCGAGGTAGGGGAATGGGCCGAGGTAGGGGAATGGGCCGAGGTAGGGGAATGGGCCGAATGGGACGAGGTAGGGGAATGGGCCGAGGTAGGGGAATGGGCCGAGGTAGGAGAATGGGCCGAGGTAGGGGAATGGGCCGAGGTAGGAGAATGGGCCGAGGTAGGGGAATGGGCCGAGGTAGGGGAATGGGCCGAGGTAGGGGAATGGGCCGAGGTAGGGGAATGGGCCGAGGTAGGGGAATGGGCCGAGAGAGGGGAATGGGCCGAGGTAGGGGAATGGGCCGAGGAATGGGAATGGGCCGAGGTAGGAGAATGGCCCGAGGTAGGGGAATGGGCGTAGGTAGGAGAATGGGCCGAGGTAGGGGAATGGGCGGAGGTAGGGGAATGGGCGGAGGTAGGAGAATGGGCCGAGGTAGGGGAAGGGGCCGAGACAGGGGAATGGGCCGAGGTAGGGGAATGGGCCGAGGTAGGGGAATGGGCCGAGGTAGGGGAATGGGCCGAGATAGGAGAATGGGCCGAGGTAGGGGAATGGGCCGAATGGGCCGAGGTAGGGGAATGGGCCGAGGTAGGGGAATGGGCCGAGGTAGGGGAATGGGCCGAGGTAGGGGAGTGGGCCGAGATAGGAGAATGGGCCGAGGTAGGGGAATGGGCCGAATGGGCCGAGGTAGGGGAATGTGCCGAATGGGCCGAGGTAGGGGAATGGGCCGAGATAGGAGAATGGGCCGTGGTAGGGGAATGGGCCGAGGTAGGTGAATGGGCCGAGGTAGGGGAATGGGCCGAGGTAAGGGAATGAGCCGAGGTAGGGGAATGGGCCGAGGTAGGAGAATGGGCCGAGATAGGGGAATGGGCCGAGGTAGGGGAATGGGCCGAGGTAGGAGAATGGGCCGAGGTAGGGGAATGGGCCGAGGTAGGGTGCTCTTTCAGAGTGTAGACTCAACAGGCTGAATGGCCTCTTTCTGCATGACAGGGATTCTATGATTCTATTGTGTAAGACGGGAAGAGCAAATCAAACTTGGTTCTCAACTTCCGTTTTAAAAATAAAATTGCCGGTGGGTTTTGGGTTGTCGGATGGGCAGCATATCTATAGGAAATGAGAAACCTGTTTACTATTCTGGCTGACCCTCCTTCATCCTTTGACCCTTTAATGACATTCTTCAATGTCTGCACCAACCTCTCTGCCAATCCGTTTGAGGAAGGATGTGTAGTGATCTGCATATCAGTACATATACACAAAGGGGTTAATGTATAGATGTAACAATCAAGTAATCACTAGAGGGCAGCACTAGAGACAGGTATAAATAAACAGACTGAAGCCAGGATCAGTCTCTTCACAAATACAGGGACTAGGAATCATAAACAGACAGAGACAGCTCAGCACAGGTGTAGAGAATCATAAGTATTTCTTAATCAATCATGTTCATGTAACATCTAGTTTAAGCATTGGAGAGAGAACTAATTCACAGTTAATTAGTCAACGCTACCCAATAAAGTATTTGCTCTAATTAGAAAACTATGCGTGTTAATGAACATCGAGTTAAAGATCATTCTGGAAGAAGCAAGTGAGTAACTTATATTGCACAAAGTAACACAACATTACTATCAGAAATAGTAATATAATAGGATGATAAGGAGCAATTTTTAGATGTGTGCCATTGTTCCTAAGGTACTCCACACATTCCTAGGACATGAACTGAGTCCCGTTATCGCTAACTAATTGTAGCGGTTTGCCAAACTGAAGTTTGTCTAGATTTTCGTTTGTCCTATCCGTAGTCGTCAATTTCATTGTCATTATTTAGGGCCATTTAGAATGTGTATCCACTGGGACAAGAAATATCCCCTTCAATTGGTCCCACAAAATCGATATGTAATCTTTGCCATGGTTAATTTGGCCAATCCCTGTGGTGAAGTGATTGAAGAGGTGGAGTATTTCATACCCCAGCACAAGACTGGCATTGACCTGCTCTTTCTTCGATCTGTGGATCTAGTCCCGGCCACTAGAAATAACTCCTTGTGAGCTCTTTCATACGTACAACTCCCAGATGTCCTTCATGGAGTTGGTGCAGCATACAACTCCACAAGCATGGAGGAATGATGTCTCGGATTCGCACATATAGTCCATTTTGTACTGTTCCCTTGTTTCCCTTGTTTGATATGGTTTGAATTCCAGATTCTTCCTCTCTTTATCCACTGGTGAACTTTTCAAGATCCGGTCCATAACCTTCCCCATCACTGAATCTGACCTTGTGTATCTTTGCACTTGAGATGCAGTAATAGACACACTATCTACCTGGGAAAGGTACATATAGTTTACAAAGTTCTCCTGTGATTTGTATTTGTTCCACACTGGTAAACGTGTTGGAGCATTGGTGTTTGCATGTTTTTAATCTCATAATTACGCGCTAATACGATGAGAGACCATCTCTGCAAATGACTCGCAGCTAGAGACGGTTTTCCATTGTACCGACCAAAAATCGTTGTTAAAGGCCTGTGGTCTGTTAATAAAGTAAAATGTCTTCCATACGAGTAAGGATGAAATTGTATGACTCCAAATATTATACTGAAGGCTGCTTTTTCCAATTAAACAAAATTCTGTACCTGTCTTTAGATTTTGTTGATGTAATTTTCCAAAGATGAAAGATGCAGTGGCTCCCATATCTACTTCCATGGTCATTTCATTCCCATCAGATGGACCCAAAATCTCCATGTGTCACCTTGTATCGTTAATACTCTGAGTTTTAGTTCTTTGATCTCCATAGACATCGTGTACTCCTGGGAATTTTCATTGTCTTCGGCCATTCTGTCGACTCTTTTCGTGGATTTGGGTGTGTTCTTGTGTTAACCCACCTTCGAGGTTTGAGGATTTTGGCTGGCCAAGCACATCTTTGTTCTGTAACCTTTCTTACCACAATTATGATGTTTGTTTTCTCCACACCAATATTCTTGTGGAGAATGCCCCACTTGGGCACACCGGCATGTTGAGAGATCTTCTTTTCTCAGTATTCAATTTGTTTATTTTGGCCTACTTTGATGCGGGAAGATCCTTTAGCTGTCAGCTCCATAGACAATGCTATTTCAACAGCAAGCTTGAGTGTTAGACAGCTTCCAGTTATCGACCATCGCTGAGTTGCCTCATTTCACAATCCGCACACAAGTCTGTCTCTCAGCATGTCCGAGGGGTTGATCCAAACTTTCAATTCTTCGTTAGTCTCCGTGGTACTGCTATGAAATGTGTAACATTTTTAACATTTTCTTGATGGCTAGGGCTGGTTTAGCACAATGGGCTAAACAGCTGGCGTGTAATCCAGAACAATGGCAGCAGCGCGGGTTCAATTCCCACACCAGCCTCCCCGAACAGACGCTGAAATTTGGTGACTAGGGGCCTTTCACTGTAACTTAATTGCAGCCTACTTGTGGCAATCAGTGATTATTATTATGACATCAATGAAATCTGAATCTCTCTGCTTTAACGGTTTGGGCGAGAAATGTTCATCAAGGGTCTGAATCGGCGTAGGCTGGGAGGGCCGAAGGGCCTGTTCCTGTGCTGTAATTTTCTTTGTTCTTGACTCAATTCCTCGTCAGTTTCTGTACCAGGCTCTGCAGGATGGACAAGACTTTGTGATCGAGTAAATGTTTTCCATTCTATTATACTCCAGAAAGTTGCTACTCTAATTTAATCCAGTATCCTGGTTACATGGTAATATTGAAATCCCCTGTCATAGGCGATCCAAGCTTCCACATTCTGATTTAATAATTAGCTAGCTCTGCCTTTCCTGCCATCGTGGTTACCCCATTCTCAAATTGAAGCACTTTCTTTAACTTTTCCTTCGCTCTTAATTCTTTTTTTACTCAATTTAAGTTGTATTATTTCCTCAAAAAGTTATATTTTCTTGATTGAACTGTGACTTTAAGAAAACTGAAGATTTCAGCTTTATTCCAGCTTAGTCTTGGTTACTATTACTGTTTGTTTCTTTTTGTGCAGTTACTTTCCTCCAACTCTCCTGAATATCTCCTTCTGCAGCTCAGTGTTACAATTTTACTGGTAACATTCCTGTAAAACTCCTTGGCAAATCTTACCACATTACAGGCACTATATAAGTTCAAGTTACTGTTGTTGTCATCCAACAACACACAATCAGAAAACTGTTTCTCAAATGATGCTGATAACTTTTTCAATCAGAAAATGTTTTTTGTTATGACTCTTGTCCCCATATATCAATTTGAGAGTTGAATTTCCATATGGATTTTTCTGATCTGCCAATGCAACAACAGCATAAAATCCCCTTAAACTTCCTGTGCCATAAACTTCTGAGATAGAACTCGATGTAACGAGTATAAGACCATAAGACATAGGAGCAGAATTAGGCCACTCGGCCCATTGAGGCTGCTCCGCCATTCAATCATGGCTGATATTTTCTCATCCCCATTCTCCTGCCTTCTCCCCATAACCCCCGATCCCCTTATTAATCAAGAACCTATCTATCTCTGTCTTAAAGACACTCAGTGATTTGGCCTCCACAGCCTTCTGCGGCAAATAGTTCCACAGAAGGGGCTGGTTTAGCACACAAAGGGGCTGGTTTAGCATACTGGGCTAAATCGCTGGCTTTTAAAGCAGACCAAGGCAGGCCAGCAGCACGGTTCAATTCCCGTACCAGCCTCCCCAAACAGGTGCCGGAATGTGGCGACTAGGGGCTTTTCACAGTAACTTCATTTGAAGCCTACTTGTGACAATAAGCGATTTTCATTCATTTTTTTCATTCATTCAGATTCACCACCCTCTGGCTGAAGAAATTCCTCCTCATCTCTGTTTTAAAGGATCGTCCCTTTATTCTGAGGTTGTGTCCTCTGGTTCTAGTTTTTCCTACAAGTGGAAACATCCTCTCCACGTCCATTCAGCTGTAGATTCAAAGTGCGCTGCTGTTACTTTTCCTGCACACAGGAACCGGGCCTCAATGGATGGATGAAGTTTGAAACAAGTAAGCTCCACACCTGGATAACTATCTCTGTGTACCACAACAATAAAAAAACTTGCATTGTGAAATACAATTTGCAGAATAATCTCTCTGTATAAAATGGCAGCAAGTGATCTGGAGATTGGACAAGAAAGGGCAGTCGAGTCAGAAGAACAGCCATGATTGTATTACATGGTGGAGTGGGCTTGTGGGGGCCATGTGGAGTACTTCTGCTCCTGTTTATCTGATGTAACCTTCCAATGGAAATACATTTTTAAAAAAGAAATTAGCTGATAATGTTGTCAGGAATACTCTGAAGGTGACAATTATGTGCAAGGTGAAAAGGACAGCATTTATTTGTTTCTGGGGTACATCAATATATTCCTTGGTTCTGAATTCTGCTGTTGTCAAGTTGGTTCAAACGTTTAGAATGTAAATGTTACAGTAAAATGATGATGTTGCTTGGTGAGTATGTTCCAAAGGGTCACAAATGGCTTTTGTATTTTGAAAATTGGTGACATAAAATGGGCGCGATCTCCCGGTCACGTTGCTCCTGAGCGGTCCAGATCGAGCAGGATCTTGCGAGATGTCGCGATCAGACTCCCACCCATTGTGGGCGAGATCACTGGCTGGCAAATCTTCATATTAGAGAGAGACAGCTAGTCTTACTCTAATAGGCGCATGACTGATCTACCGGGACCCTGGGATCAAACCCCTTTGCCTCGGCGACCTCAGGCGAGTGCCGTTCAGCGCTGGGCCCCAAAACGCGGATCTAGATGGAACAGCACATTGATGGATGATTGGAGGCACCCAGGTTTTTGCCCTCTGGGCAGGGTGACACCCTGGAACTGATGGTAGCACCTGGCAACCTGGCAGTGCTCCCTGGGTGTTAGCCTGGCACTGCCAAGGTGCCCAGGTGGCACTTGCAAACTGACAGGGGCACTGGCAGGATGGCAGGCTGGCATTTTCCCTGTGCCTGGGTTTAGGCTGAGAGGTACCCTGCCCATGTGAGGTGGGTATGGAGGGGGCCCCGGCTTTGGCGGGTTCTGGGGGTGTTGCACTTGGGGAGAGGGAGCTGTGGAGAGATCGGGACATCATTTAAGAAAGGCATGCCGATCCCTTCCTGAACTGAGGAGCTCCGGTGAGGGGAGATCTCAGTGAGGGAAACGGGGCTGAGTGTGGACTCGGCAGGGAGTTCCCCGCTCAGAGCCCGAATTGCAACAAAGTCCTGATAGCGAGTGTGGTGTTTCTCGGAGCTGTGAGTGCTGGGAAACATCCGGCTAAGCACACTCATCAAGGGACTCGGTAGCAATTCGGTCAGATCATGCCCAATGTCTTTGAGAGACGGTTAATGGGAAAACAAATGTGAAAATCTACGAAAATGAAATCACATCCGCTATAAATCTTTATTAATGTTTATCACATTTGCAGCAATTTTTCTTGTATAATCTCCTTTTCATCTAGGGGACCATAGACACTCGTTCATGCAACCTTTCACATCAGCCAAGAAACGGGTAACTGATCAGAATGTTGGTCAGTGTCAATGAATCAGAGAAGAACAAGTCTCGGAGAAACAATGGAATTATCCTGGATGAGCAGCAAATTCCCATTAGTACAAAATCTCCTCATTTCCAAAGGAGAAGAGCCATTGACTTGCTTATTTGAAACAAGTTAAGGCTCTTGTTAATACGGCTGATAAGAATGATTTGATACAAGCATACTTGGGCCTAGTTTATGGTGCTGCCAGTGGGGGAGCATCACCTGCTGGTGAAAAGCAATTTGAAAGTTTTCACTGTCACACAGTCCCACACTAACATTCACACACTGCAGTTTGGAGGAAAATAAACCACAGCACATTTATACAGCACAGGGTACAATCAGAAAGAGGAACCGTCAACAGATCACAAAACATCTCAATATAATTCATGTCACAGGTTCAAATTTTGCAAAGTCGAGGTGGAAGCATTTTTCCACAATGAGTGTATTTATCACCAGGAGGCTGATTTTGCAGCCGCAATCTCATCGAGTGAGGATCTTCAACAGGGCTGAAGCTATACAAACTCTAACCTTACATCTAATCATTGATTACACCATTTGGATTCCAGGGAAAATTCAATTTCAGAACACAAAGCGATTGTTAGGAGATGAAGCAATTTTCAAAGTGGTGATATAAAACGTAATTAGACCTTCCAGATGATTTTATGAAACTCTGTTTCCAGAGAGATGCTGAGGACGTCATTTTGCAGAACAGAAAGAGGCCATTCAGTCCATCGGGTTTATGTCCGAACTCTCCACCAGAAATTCTGACAAACGGTCCCTATGTTTACTGCGCAGACTGAAAATTGAGGACAAGTGTCACGTCAGAATGCTAAAGAAAGTGTGGCTTATTTGAGTGTGCTGGAAGTTGCATATTTAATGCTCAGGGACCTGGTCTTTGCAGACAGAAAGAACATATGCCTACACTGTGAGTGGGGTTCTCCAGTTTCCCAGCCGTGTGTCTCTCGATGGCACGGCGTTCGCTGGCAGCGCCATTCTGCTTTCCCGCCACTTGTCAATGTGATTTCCCAATGTAACCACGCCACACTGGTGGGTATTCCGCAGGTGGGAGTGCGCTGGCAGAGTGAAAGGCGAATCAAAATTACTGGAGAATTCCAGCCTGTACAAGTTTCAGTTCAACAAATGACGGACATTCATTGACTTGCTCCTCAGGTTAAAGTCCAACAGGTTTGTTTCAAACACTAGCTTTCGGAGCACTGCTCCATCCTCAGGTGAATGAAGAGGTATGTTTTATAGGGGACCTGAGGAAGGAGCTGCGCTCCGAAAGCTCGTGTTTGAAACAAACCTGTTGGACTTTAACCTGGTGTTGTCAGACTTCTTACTGTGCTCACCCCAATCCAATGTCGGCATCTCTACATCATTGCTCCTCAGGGTAATGCCTTGACCAATCAGGTTCAAACTATCAGATTTAAATTTCAAACTATGCTTGGCAGTTAACTATCAGCCATCTGGTGCATTCTCAATGGCAACACCTCAATCAGAGTCTATTTGCCAACCAATCAGTACTTTTTTCTCATGCAGTATAATTTGTTGTTTTCCTCTGATATTGGTATAGTTGCAAAGTGTAGGACTAAGTGACTATTTCTGAATGCATTATGGCATTTTCTCCATTGAAAAGTATTGTAATGCACGTCAACACCTACACAATGGAGAGCAATGTAAAGGTTAGCTTACCTTTAACTCACCGCATTAAAAATACATCTACATTACAATATAGCATCTGAGAATGAGATATGAAGGTGTCAAAACGTTTTAGAGTGACCTTTCAGAATTTTCCAACTCCTTCGTCAGCTTCTCCAAGTGGTCACGGGTTTCCCAGGAAGTGCATTTTTTTTAGGGCTTCCAAAGTCTACAGCAGCACATGAAAATAATGTGCAGCAAGAAATGCAATTTTCCTGTGCTGCTCACATGGGACACGACCTCCAAAGAGGTGTGTGTGTGTGTGTGTTTGCACCTGAGACCTTCCCGTCCCATAAAAAGGCCCCATGACAACGGAGTGGGGTTTGGAAGGCACAGAAAAATTATTCATCCTGCAGAAAAAGTCACAAAGTATAGCATTCCGCAATTCTGTTCACAGCTCCCTTTGCGAAATGAAAATCTGACCCTATTTACGAAGCCCAGGATCTGCTCTGCCTTTTTGAACCCCTTTTTGAATTGATCCTGACACCCCCCCCCCCCCCCCCCCCCTTCTACAATTCTACAGTTCCCGAAGAACTCACTTTTCCTTCTAATCCTGCAAATATTTTTGTGAATTGATCCAATACCTTTCTGGGAGTTCCTATTGAATATCTTCCACAGCCCCTTCAGGCAGCGCATTCCAGATCAATATAATGAATTGTTTAAAAATAATGGGCCCCATCTGCTCTCTCGTTCTTTTGGTAATTATTTTCATCAAGCATTGATTCAGGAATGAGCACCTCATTCATTCAGCCTGGACTGGTCTCCATCTCATTCTTCAGTGTCAGTTGAAATCTGCATTCATTTAATATGTTCAAATGCCATCTGACTCTTGCTGTATATTAAACATAGCACTGAATCAGAAAAGGTTCGATCCCATTCTCCCCAGAGATTACTACTCACCCTCAGTCAGTGGGAAAGACAGATTTAAGAAACTCCATCAGTCAGTTCTCTATAATCAAATTCACTGAGAAAGTAACATTGTCAGCTAGTCCAACAAGCACAAAAGTATGTAATGAACATGTCAACATCAGGACTGAACAGCATGAGTTGTTGTTAGATTAATATGGAACTAATGCTGCTTCTTAGATTGAACTGTTTTACATAGAATTTACAGTGCAGAAGGAGGCCATTCAACCCATCGAGACTGTACCGGCTCTTGGAAAGAGCATCCTACCCAAGGTCAACACCTCCACCCTATCCCCATAACCCAGTAACCCCACCCAACACCAAGGGCAATTTTGGACACTAAGGGCAATTTAGCATGGCCAATCCACCTAACCTGGTTACTGTCAGCTAATAAGTTAACTTCCTCATGAGTATAGCAGCAGTTTAATTCCAACATCTAAATGTTACCTTTATTATCCACATTTATATTGTTTCTCTTAAGTAAATGACCCTCAGTTACATTTTTTGCCTGTTGTTCAGAGGCTGTATTTCATTCTGATAGCACTGATTCTTGGAGCCAGGACTATTGAAAGATTGTCAGGCGTTGGGAATGCTGCCACAACGCACTGTATGGGGACAGGTAATTCAGTCCCTCAACCTGGACATGGACAAGCCTAATTAATATTGACTGATCTCCAAACTCTACTCATCATCAACACAGCTAGATCCAGCCTAAAGTACCTCATCTGGAGATGTTCGTGAGGTTAACCAAATACATTCATACATCAACAGACAATGAGTTACAGAAAAGTGATGCAGGTGTTATCTATTTGGTGGAGAATACTTTAGGACAAGCAGCTCACTCCCTTTCCTCATTCTGTTTTTTATATTCATACACTTAAAAAAATTATTCCATGCTCTCCTGAAGCCAATAACCCACCAATGTGAAAATACCACATTCTCCCCAGGAGAACCACAATGATGAACCACACCCACTGTCAAATAAACACCCAATTGGAGAGGGTTGTCGTGATCTCTGTATTTGTAAATAAATGATTGGTTAACGTACAGTCAGTACAGTGAGATGATCACGAGACGGCAACACTAACACGAACTATATAAGGTGTTTCCCGCTCTTTCTCAGTGTTCATGTGTGTGTATTGTAGCTGGAGGATAGACGTGACCAGCTCAGAGTGGAGTGTATTATATTCATTGTTAATTTAATCTAATATTAGTTAATTCTATTACTGGTCAAAGTATTAAAGTAAAAGAACTCACAAGTATATTGGGCGCGATTCTCCCAAAACGGGAGAAATCGTAAAGCTGGCGTCAAACCCGGGCGGGTTTGACGCCAGCGCGCCCCTTCCCGACCGGGAACCGATTCTGGTCCCCGGTCGGGGCTAGCAGCCCGACGCCGTAGGCTCCGGCATGACGGGCTTAACGAATATCGTTAAGCCCGCTTGCCGGAGTTAGCGCCGGCTGACGCGTCATATGACGTCAGCCGCGCATGCGCGGATTGGAAGACTCCAACCCGCGCATGCGCGGATGACGTCATCGCGTATTTGCGCGTAACCCGCGCCTGCGCGGGCCGGGTTGCCCCTCAGCCGCCCCGCGAATGGATACTGCGGGGCGGCGGAAGGAGAAATAGTGCGCGGGCATCGGGCCCACTGCCCGCGATCGGTGCCCACCGATCGCGGGCCCATGGCACCCTTGGCACGGCCGTGGTACTGCCGTGCCAATCGGTGCCATGGTTATGAAAAGCGAGTTGTTCCCGCCGTTTTTACGAATGGCCAGACCAGGTGTGTTTGCCGTTCGTAAAAACGGCGTAAAGGGCTGGGAACTCGGCCCATCTAACAGCTGTGAATCGCTGCCGGCCGTAAAAAAACGGCGGCAGCGATTCGGGTCGGGAGTTGGGCGGGGGGTGGGGGAGAATAGCGGGAGGGCGGGAAAAATGTCGGGAAGGCCCTCCCGCTATTCTCCGACCCGTCGTGGGGGGTGGAGAATCGCGCCCATTATTTTGTTACTCAATAAATAATTTGTCATCAACTGGAAGACTTTGACTGTTTATCATCAAGTTAAAATCAACTCGGCAAGACAAATGAGTAATATATAATACATCTCTGTAATATAACAAGAGCCACACCCACTGTCAGATAAACACCCAATAGGAGAGAGTCACGCCCACTTTCAAATAAACACCCAATAGGAGAGAGTCACGCCCACTGTCAAATAAACACCCAATAGGAGAGAGTCACGCCCACTTTCAAATAAACACCCAATAGGAGAGAGTCACGGCCATTCCAAGATTTGCTGGCATAGTTTCCCTGCAATATTTAGAAGAATTAAAACCACTGGTAACTCCTGGCTTACTATTGTATTGACCTTCCGAATCCCTCACGGAAACGTAGACTGCATCCCCCATATCAAGCCCCCCCACATGCCCCAAACACCCCACTGCCCACCCAACCTTCCAGCGGACCACTGACCACCGCCCCCACACCCAAGTCCCTTCCACACCCTCCCAAACCCAACCCTTTCCCTACACATCACTGACTGCTTTACTGACCTCCTGACTAGGCCCCCCCCCAACCAGAGGTTACCCTCACCTACCACCTGAGACCCCTCAATGACTAACCAACCCTCCTCCCCCCCCCCCCCCCCCCCCCGACTACCTGATACCCCCCATTACCTTACACACTGACCTTCACTGTACAGGTTATGCCCAGTGAGTATTTTCCCAGAGTGTAGTCAGTATCTGGATTTGAACAAAAGCAAATAATGCAAAGTTGATTAAGTCTTTAAAAAATAACTGGATCAATATTCTGTTAACTTTGGGATTATATGTGTCAGGCGAGGTGATCAATTATTAAATGAAAATGACTTTTATGCATATGGGACTGTGAAAGTGCCATTTATGGATTACAAGTCACCACAGAACAAGTTGGAATATTGGTTTGATCGTCGCAGGTTTGCGGCTTGGGCTGAATTTAATTGAGAAACGTTATCATCAGTCACTCAGCTGCTTTTAAAGGTCAAGGAGATTGTAATTTGGCAAATTGTGAATGGCCTAAAATGTATAATTTTAATGCATTTCGCATTCCGTTGTTTTAATGGTTTTGATTAAAATACACAAGAGAAATTAAGAGCAAACATCAACTGAACGAAGTAACAAGAACCAAGGGCAGGATTCTCCAACCCCCTGCCAGGTCGGAGAATCGCTGGGGGGTGACGTGAATCCTGCCACCGTCGTCTCCCGAAGTCTCCGGCACCAGAGATTCGGCGGGGGCGGGAATCGCGGCGCACCTGTCGGCGGCCCCGCCCCCCCCGGCGATTCTCCGGCTCGCGATGGGCCGAAGTCCCGCTGCTGTAATGCCTCTCCCGCCAGCGTGAATCAAAACACCTCCCTTAGGGGAATAAAACTGGAGATGTTAAGATTCAAAACAGAGGTAAAAAAAACCAACATAAGTGTACTTTACCTGAATGCTCGTAGTATTCGGAATAAAGTAAATGAGTTGATGGCACAAATCATCGTAAATGACTATGATTTAGTGGCCATTACTGAAACATGGTTAAAGGATGGTCACGACTGGGAGTTAAATATCCGAGGGTATCAAACTATTCAGAAGGACAGAGTGGATGGTAAGGGAGGTGGTGTTGCTCTGTTATTTAAGGATGACATCCGGGCAATAGTAAGGTATGACATCGGTGCTATGGAGGATAAGATTGAATCCATTTGGGTGGAAATCAGGAATAGTAAGGCGAAAAAGTCACTGATAGGAGTAGTCTATCGGCCACCAAATAGTAACGTTATGGTGGGGCAGGCAATAAACAAAGAAATAACTGATGCATGTAGAAATGGTACAGCAGTTATCATGGGGGATTTTAATCTACATGTCGATTGGTTTAACCAGGTTGGTCAAGGCAACCGTGAGGAGGAGTTTATAGAATGTATCCGCGATAGTTTCCTAGAACAGTATGTAATGGAACCTACGAGGGAACAAGCGGTCCTAGATCTTGTCCTGTGTAATGAGACAGGATTGATTCATGATCTCATAGTTAGGGATCCTCTCGGAAGGAGCGATCACAATATGGTGGAATTTAAAATACAGATGGAGGGTGAGAAAGTAAAATCAAATACTAGTGTTTTGTGTTTAAAACAAAGGAGATTACAAGGGGATGAGAGAAGAACTAGCTAAGGTAGACTGGGAGCTAAGACTTTATGGTGGAACAGTTGAGGAACAGTGGAGAACCTTCCAAGCGATTTTTCACAGTGCTCAGCAAAGGTTTATACCAACAAAAAGGAAGGACGGAAGAAAGAGGGAAAATCGACCGTGGATATCTAAGGAAATAAGGGAGAGTATCAAATTGAAGGAAAAAGCATATAAAGTGGCAAAGAGTGCTGGGAGATTAGAGGACTGGGAAATCTTTAGGGGGCAACAGAAAGTTACTAAAAAAGCTATAAAGAAGAGTAAGATAGAGTGTGAGAGTAAACTTGCTCAGAATATAAAAACAGACAGTAAAAGTTTTTACAAATATATAAGACAAAAAAGAGTGGCTAAGGTAAATATTGGTCCTTTAGAGGATGAGAAGGCAGTTTTAATAATGGGAAATGAGGAATTGGCTGAGAAACTGAACAGGTTTTTTGGGTCGGTCTTCACAGTGGAAGACACAAATAACATGCCAGCGACTGATAGAAATGAGGCTATGACAGGTGAGGACCTTGAGAGGATTGTTATCACTAAGGAGGGAGTGATGGGCAAGCTAATGGGGCTAAAGGTAGACAAGTCTCCTGGCCCTGATGGAATGCATCCCAGAGTGCTAAAAGAGATGGCTAGGGAAATTGCAGATGCACTAGTGATAATTTACCGAAATTCACTAGACTCTGGGGTGGTCCCGGTGGATTGGAAATTAGCAAACGTGACGCCACTGTTAAAAAAGGAGGTAGGCAGAAAGCAGGAAATTATAGGCCAGTGAGCTTAACTTCGGTAGTAGGGAAGATGCTGGAATCTATCATCAAGGAAGAAATTGCGAGGCATCTGGATAGAAATTGTCCCATTGGGCAGATGCAGCATGGATTCGTAAAGGCAGGTCATGCCTAACTAATTTAGTGGAATTTTTTGAGGACATTACCAGTGCAGTAGATAACGGGGAGCCGATGGATGTGGTATATCTGGATTTCCAGAAAGCCTTTGACAAGGTGCCACACAAAAGGTTGCTGCATAAGATAAAGATGCATGGCATTAAGGGTAAAGTAGTAGCATGGATAGAGGATTGGTTAATTAATAGAAAGCAAAGAGTTGGGATAAATGGGTGTTTCTCTGGTTGGCAATCAGTAGCTAGTGGTGTCCCTCAGGGATCCGTGTTGGGCCCACAATTGTTCACAATTTACATTGATGATTTGGAGTTGGGGACCAAGGGCAATGTGTCCAAGTTTGAAGATGACACTAAGATGAGTGGTAAAGCGAAAAGTCCAGAGGATACTGGAAGTCTGCAGAGGGATTTGGATAGGTTAAGTGAATGGGCTAGGGTCTGGCAGATGGAATACAATGTTGACAAATGTGAGGTTATGCATTTTGGTAGGAATAACAGCAAATGGGATTATTATTTAAACGATAAAACATTAAAGCATGCCGCTGTTCAGAGAGACTTGGGTGTGCTAGTGCATGAGTCACAGAAGGTTGGTTTACAAGTGCAACAGGTGATTAAGAAGGCAAATGGAATTGTGTCCTTCATTGCTAGAGGGATGGAGTTTAAGACTAGGGAGGTTATGTTGCAATTGTATAAGGTGTTAGTGTGGCCACACCTGGAGTATTGTGTTCAGTTTTGGTCTCCTTACTTGAGAAAGGACGTACTGGCGCTGGAGGGTGTGCAGAGGAGATTCACTAGGTTAATCCCAGAGCTGAAGGGGTTGGATTATGAGGAGAGGTTGAGTAGACTGGGACTGTACTCGTTGGAATTTAGAAGGATGAGGGGGGATCTTATAGAAACATTTAAAATTATGAAGGGAATAGATAGGATAAATGCGGGCAGGTTTTTTCCACTGGCGGGTGACAGCAGAACTAGGGGACATAGCCTCAAAATGAGGGGAAGTAGATTTAGGACTGAGTTTAAGAGGAACTTCTTCACCCAAAGGGTTGTGAATCTATGGAATTCCTTGCCCAGTGAAGCATTTGAGGCTCCCTCGTTGCATGTTTTTAAGGTAAAGATAGATAGTTTTTTGAAGAATAAAGGGATTAAGGGTTATGGTGTTCGGGCCGGAAAGTGGAGCTGAGTCCACAAAAGATCAGCCATGATCTCATTGAATGGCGGAGCAGGCTCGAGGGGCCAGATGGCCTACTCCTGCTCCTAGTTCATATGTTCTTATGTTCTTACTGGCGGGACTGGCAGTGCGGGCGGGCTCCTGGGGGGGGGGGGGGGGGGGGGGGGGGGGGGGGGGCGACCTGGCCCGGGGGGTGCCCCCACAGTGGCCTGGCGTGTGATTGGGGCCCACCTGTCGGCGGGCGGGCCTGTGTCGTGGGGGCACCCTTTTCCTTCCGTGTTCGCCATAGTCTTCATGATGGCGGACGCAGAAGTGACCCCTCCCCTGCGCATGCGCGGGGATGATGTCTGCAGCCGCTGACGCTCCGGCGCATGCGCGGACTTCCGCTGGCCGGCGAAGTCCCTTCGGCCCCGGCTGGCATGGCGCCAAAGGCCTTTCCCGCCGGCCGGCAGGGCACCAACCACTCCGGCGCGGGCCTAGCCCCTCAAAGTTAGGGCTTGGCCCTTAAATGTTGGGAGAAATCCTCACCTTTGGGGCGGCCCGATGCCGGAGTGCTTCACGGCACTCCATCCCGCCGGGACCCCCCGCCCCGCCGGGTAGGGGAGAATCCAGCCCCAGGTGTTGACATGCCATAAAATTCATCGCTATCAGATTCTAAATAGACTGAACAGCGTCAAACAGCAGAAGCACAAAGGCCAGGTTAACCCACCAGCTCCAGATTAACCCACCAGCTCCAGGTTAACCCACCAGCTCCAGATTAACCCATCAGCTCCAGATTAACCCACCAGCTACAGGTTAACCCATCAGCTCCAGATTAACCCGCCAGCTCCAGGTTAACCCATCAGCTCCAGATTAACCCACCAGCTACAGGTTAACCCATCAGCTCCAGATTAACCCATCAGCTCCAGATTAACCCACCAGCTACAGGTTAACCCATCAGCTCCAGATTAACCCACCAGCTCCAGGTTAACCCACCAGCTCCAGGTTAACCCGCCAGCTCCAGGTTAACCCGCCAGCTCCAGGTTAACCCATCAGCTCCAAATTAACCCATCAGCTCCAGGTTAACCCACCAGCTCCAGATTAACCCACCAGCTCCAGGTTAACTCACCAGCTCCAGGCTGCAGTGACAGTGACTCTTTTTTTTTCTTTTAAAAAAAATTTAGAGTACCCAATTATTTTTTTTCCAATTAAGGGCCAATTTAGCATGGCCAATCCACCTAACCTGCACATCTTTGGGTTGTGGGGTGAAACCCACACAGACATGGGGAGCATGTGCAAACTCCACACCCAGTACCAGGATCCGAACCCGGGTCCTCAGTGCCCTAGGCAGCAGTGCTAACCACTGCGTCGCCATGCTGCCCTTCAACATTGAGTCTTGATAGGCTACTGGGCTAGAGGAATAGTGAGGTTCAGGAGTCGGACTCCATGGGTGGGATTCTCCGTGTTGACACCAACTCTAAATTCATGGATTTCTACAACAGCAAAACTGGGGCCACACCTGGGCCGATTCCGCTATTGATCAGGGGCTAGCACCGGCGCCACATGGAACACAATCGATTCCAATGGGAAACTGTGCTCGATTCACCGGATTCGTGATTGAGACAAGCTGCAGCCATACACACACACTTTACTCCCCACACACACCATCCCAGCCTACAAGATGGCAGTGAGCATATCCACGATTCAGCGACGCGGAGCTGGAGATCCTCCTTGATGGGGTGGAGGTGAGGAGGGTGACCCTGTACCCTGGCTTGGGAAGGAGGCTGCCAGCCACCGCCATTTATCATGCCTGGGCGCAGGTGGCAGAGGCCATCAGCGCCGTGGGCAACATCAGCCGGACCGGCCAGCAGTGCTGGAAGAAACTGCACGATCTCCTCAGGGTGGTCAGGGTGAGTAGGCAGCACTGTGCCCCTGCAACCAACCCCGTCCCACACACCCATAACACTATCCCCACCCCACCCCCACCAGGAAGCAACCGGACCGCCACCCTGCCCCACATGCCAGCCCCCATACCAGCCGCCATGGCCGGGTGCCCTGGCCACTGAAACCATCACCTATCTACCTCCTGGCCAACAAGCGTTGGGCTGTCTGACACTGTTGTTTTCTGTGTGCCCCACGCCACACCCTTCCCCCCCAAAGGAGACGGCCGTGCACAAACACCGGGAGTGGAAGAAGACAGGAGGGGGATCACCGGAAATGCCGCCATCACCATGGCAGAGGGCCCTGGGCGTGGCCGGTGGCCAGGAGGAAGGGGAGGTCTCCGAGGTGGAGCATGGCCGTGGGCCCCCACCCCACCCCCACACCACCCTCACCCCCACCCCACCCTCACCCCCACCCCACACTCACGCCACCCCACCCCCTCACCCCCATCCCACCCCCTCACCCCCACACCACCCTCACCCCACACCACCCACTCACCCCACCCCACCCCCTCACCCCCATCCCACCCTCACCCCACACCACCCTCACCCCACACCACCCTCACCCCCACCCCACCCTCACCCCCACACCACCCTCACCCCCACACCACCCTCACTCCACCCCACCCTCACCCCCGCACCACCCTCACCCCACACCACCCTCACCCTCACACCACCCTCACCCCACCCTCACCCCCACACTACCCTCACCCCCACACCACCCTCACCCCACCACATTCACCCCCACCCTCACCCCCACACCACCCACATCCCAAAACCACCTACACCCCACCCCACCCTCACCCCCACACCACCCTCACCCCCACACCACCCTCACCCCCACACCACCCTCACCCCACACCACCCTCACCCCCACACCACACTCACCCCCACCCCAACTTCACCCCACACCACCCTCACCCCACCCTCACCCCACACCACCCTCACCCCCACCCTCACCCCCACCCCACCCTCACCCCCACACCACCCTCACCCCTACCCTCACCCCCACCCCACCCTCACCCCCACACCACCCTCACCCCCACACCACCCTCACCCCCACCCTCACCCCCACACCACCCTCACCCCAAACCACCTACACCCCACCCCACCCTCACCCCTACACCACCCTCACCGAGACCCCACCCCACACCACCCTCACCCCCACCCTCACCCCCACCCCACCCTCACCCTCACTCCCACCCCACCCTCACCCCTACACCACCCTCACCCCACCCCACCCTCACCCCACACCACCCTCACCCCACCCCACCCTCACCCCACACCACCTTCACCCCCACACCACCCTCACCCCAACCCACCCTCACCCTCACCCCCACCCCACCCTCACCCCACACCACCTTCACCCCCACACCACCCTCACCCCCACCCACATCCCCAAACCACCTACACCCCACCCCAACCTCACCCCAATCCAACCTCACCCCACCCTCACCCCACACCACCCTCACCCCCACCCTCACCCCCACCCCACCCTCACCCTCACCCCCACCCCACCCTCACCCCTATACCACCCTCACCCCCACCCTCACCCCCACACCACCCACATCCCCAAACCACCTACACCCCACCCCACCCTCACCCCCACACCACCCTCACCCCCACACCACCCTCACCCCACACCACCCTCACCCCACCCCACCCTCACCCCCACCCCACCCCCTCACCCCCACCCCACCCCCTCACCCCCACCCCACCCCCTCACCCCTACCCCACCCCCTCACCCCCACACCACCCTCACCCCCACCCCACCCTCACCCCACACCACCCTCACCCCCACACCACCCTCACCCCACACAACCCTCACCCCCACACCACCCTCACCCCCACACCACCCTCACGCCAACACCACACCCCACCCTCACACCGCCCTCACCCCATACCACCCTCACCCCACCCCACCCTCACCCCACACCACCCTCACCCCACCCCACCCTCACCCCACACCACCTTCACCCCCACACCACCCTCACCCCAACCCACCCTCACCCCACACCACCTTCACCCCCACACCACCCTCACCCCCACCCACATCCCCAAACCACCTACACCCCACCCCAACCTCACCCCAATCCAACCTCACCCCACCCTCACCCCACACCACCCTCAACCCCACCCACACCCCACCCCACCCTCACCCCACCCTCACCCCACCCCACCCTCACCCCACCCTCACCCCACCCTCACCCCACACCACCCCCACCCTCACCCCACCTTCACCCTAAACAACCCTCACCCCCACCCCACCCTCACCCCCACCCCACCCTCACCCCACCCCACCCTCACCCCCACCCCACCCCCTCACCCCCACCCCACCCTCACCCCCACCCCACCCCCTCACCCCCACCCCACCCCCTCACCCCCACCCCACCCCCTCACCCCCACCCCACCCCCTCACCCCCACACCACCCTCACCCCCACCCCACCCTCACCCCACACCACCCTCACCCCCACACCACCCTCACCCCACACCACCCTCACCCCCACACCACCCTCACCCCCACACCACCCTCACCCCAACACCACACCCCACCCTCACACCACCCTCACCCCATACCACCGTCACCCCCACACCACCCTCACCCCCCACCACCCTCACACCCACACCATCCTCACCCCCACACCACCCTCACCCCCACACCACACTCACCCCCACACCACCCTCATCCCTACACAACTCCCATCCCACTAACCCTACACCACTCCCACTCTCACAACCCCCACCCCACTCTATGCTAACCCCCAGCACCCCCGGCCTAATCATGCATCTTGTCTTGTGTCCTGCAGGACATGAAGATGGGGCGGGTGCATCTGGCGTCCCCCCCTCCCCCAGTGCAACAGCCGGAGCCCCCCCCACCCACCGTGAGCCGAGCAGTGATGGGAGCAGCCCGGACACCAGCCCCCCTCGGCCCGAGACACAGGACACACCGGTGCTCAGGCCAGAGGATGACACTGACTTTCCCATCACAGCTCCTCCAACAGCCTCGACCATCAACAGCTTCCAACACACTCACCTCGGTCAGGCACTTCAGTGAAGAGGTTCCTGGGATACTCTCAGATGAACACCACACAGTTTACGCGACACAGCAGGTGGAGGGAGGAACTCCCGAGGGAGTGGACGGTCGGAGGGCAGGCCATCCCCAGGAACTATCTGCCGTCCAGGCGTCCAGGCGGGTTTTGGGTTTCTGGAATGGCCATTAATTGTGGCGATGTAGTCACAGAGCCAGGGACTACATGAGGGGTTCACAGAATCATAGAACTTACAGTGCAGAAGGAGGCCGTTCGGCCCATCGAGTCTGCACTGGCCCTTGGAAACAGCACCCTACCTAAACCCACACCTCCACCCTATCCCCGTAACCCCACCTAACCTTTGTGGACACTAAGGGCAATTTAGCATGACCAATCCACCTAACCTGCGCATCTTTGGACTGTGGGAGGAAACCGGAGCACCCGGAGGAAACCCACGCACACACGGGGAGAACATGCAGACTCCACACAGACAGTCACCCAAGCCGGGAATCGAAACTGGGACCCTGAAGCTGTGAAGCAACTGTGCTAACCACTGTGCTACCGTGCTGCCCGTGCTGGGTTGAGTATCCAGCACCTGCAGGTGCAGTTGGAGGAGTTGCACCAGCAGGAGGCAGTGCCAACAAAGCGTGCCACCCAGACCAACACCGCAGAGGTGGTATCCGCGGTGGAAGCAATGATTGTGGCTTTGGATCAGCATGTCCAAGGCCTGGAGTATTCTGTGCAGGCGCTGGCCGAGGCCCAGGCCCTCTCACAGGCAGCCATGTGTCAGAGCCACCTAGACAGCAGCGCTCCTGAGTGTGGCCCAGTCACAGCAGGCCATGGCTGAGGATGTTGGCGGCATTGCCCAGGCACTGGCCGGCATGGCGCAGACACAGAGGGAGGTGTCTCAGTCCCAGGGGGAGATGGCGCATTCACTGGCTGATGTGACACAGGCCCAGAAGGTGGTGGCACAGTCGCAGCGTGATGTGGCGCAGTCTGAGATGGAGATGGTCCACTCCCTGTGCTCCATGGCCACAGGACCAGAGCGAGCCTCCAGGGCTGGCAGCGCCAGGTGGCAGGGGAGCCTCAGGGTATGGCTCCGCTCGCACCCCTGTCCAATGGAATAGCCCGGAGGCCATCGGACACCTCGAGGGAGGAGGTGGTGTTGGGACCCATGCCGGTGACTCCCGCAGGAGAGGTGCTGGAACACCTCAGCGCCTCAGCCTCCTCCCCCCCCCCCTCCTGTTCTTGGTGCATCTGATGGGCAGTGGGCAGAGCAGGGCAGCACCACGCCATCCCAGACACGCGAGCAGCGACCAGGTCCATCCAGACTGGGTCGCCCCAGCAGACGCCTGCCAATGGGAAACGTGTCGCAGGGCGGGAATCACAGCAAGCTGCCTCCACTCCTGCTGTACCATCTGGGGAACCACCTAGATGGAGTGTTAGAACTGTAAGGCCGGGAAGTGAGACACCAGTTAAGATGGCACGGATGCAGGGCATTAGCTAGAGGGGAGGGGCACAAATCTGTATATATGTTGTCACAATAAACAGTTGTTATCACTGTTACATAAGAACATAAGAACTAGGAGCAGGAGTCGGCCATCTGGCCCCTCGAGCCTGCTCCGCCATTCAATTAGATCATGGCTGATCTTTTGTGGACTCAGCTCCACTTTCCCGCCCGAACACCATAACCCTTAATCCCTTTATTCTTCAAATAACTATCTATCTATATCATAAAAACATTTAATGAAGGAGCCTCAACTGCTTCACTGGGAAAGGAATTCCATAGATTCACAACCCTTTGGGTGAAGAAGTTCCTCCTAAACTCAGTCCTAATAAATTTAGATTACCCAATTATTTTTCTTTTCCCATTAAGGGGCAATTTAGCGTGGTCAATCTACCTAACCAGCACACCTTTGGGCTGTGGGGACGAAACCCACACAGACACGGGGAGAATGTGCAAACTCCACACGGACAGTGACCCAGGGCCGGGATTCAAACCCGGGTCCTCAGCGTCGTAGTCCCAGTGCTAACCACTGCACCACGTGCCGCCCCATAATAATAATCGCTTAGTGGTACAAGTAAGCTTCAATGAAGTTACTGTGAAAAGCCCCTGGTCGCCACATTCCGGCACCTGTTCGGGGAGGCCGGTACGGGAATTGAACTCGCTCTGCTGGCCTTGTTCTGTATTACTGTTTAGCCCACTGTGCTAATGGAAATGCCACTGCTAATGGAAATGCCACTACAACCTGTACAACAAGTTACAACCTGTCTCGCTGCTCTTTCTGATGGGTCTGAGGGTTGGGCTGGTCTGGCTGGCCTGAGAGGACGGGGGGAATGGGCGGACGTTGTGAGTGGCACTGCCAGTGTGCCAGGCTGGCAGTGCCAAGGGTCCCAGGTGCCAGGGGAGTCCCAGAATGTTATTCTGCCCTGTCCCCAACCATCCTGGGGGCTCTAAGAGCCTGAGAGCCACACCCTCCTCAAGGTGTCATCATGTCTGATCCACGATTATGGAAATCAGTGATGAATGGTGCGCGTTTGAGGCCTTGGAGGTGCGGTCGTTGACTCCAGGCACCGGGAGAATATGGCACCCGGATATTTAAGCGAGCCTCTTGCCTCATTTAAATAACATCAACTGGATCACGCTTACTGAGGACAAGATACAGATCATGGTGGGCGCTGCGAGTGGGGTGAATCGCACAAGGCCACGCATCTGGTGTGAGGCCAGATTTGGGTCTCTCCCGCGATTCACCTGTGTTATCTGGTATAGAATGGGGCACAGAACTGTGGGTAAATCGCATCCCACGTATGAAATTCAAGGCTGAATTTCCCCAGCCAAATGGCAAAGGGAGACCCTGGCACAATGGTGTTGCCAGTGCTCCACAAACCCCTGGTTCCGATTGCTGAGACCTCTCTGACTGCAACAGACTACCTGCAACTGACCAGACTGGTCGATGAAATGAAATGAAAATCGCTTTATTGTCACGAGTAGGCTTCAATAAAGTTACTGTGAAAAGCCCCTAGTCGCCACATTCCGGCGCCTGTCCGGGGAGGCTGGTACGGGAATCGAACGGTGCTGCTGGCCTGCTTGGTCTGTTTTAAAAGCCAGCGATTTAGCACAATGAGCTTAACCAGCCCCTTGGTTTAGATGAAGGTTCGCTGTTATTGTGGGGCTGTAGAAATTGCCACATTTAGCAATATTGATACTGAGGCTGATAAGCTCTCTTTTTGGGCACATTTCTTTGCCGGGCGGAGGGGGGGAGGGGGGGTGGGGGGTGCTGGATCACCATCTTTATGAACAGTGGTCCTGATTGGGGTTGGGGGAGGGTGTGCTCTTCATTGGACGCTGCTGTCAATATGCCACTCCCAACATGACACCTGTTTCTAGCCCCAGCTATGTGACTTCACCACCAACCTCAGCATTCGGCCAAGGTGTTAGATACAACAACAAACATTGCCCAACATGTGAATTTTCATTAGCTGCAGAATAAAAGCCTATCGGGACAAAACTGTTTAAATGTCCCATGCAATATCCTTCAGGGTGGGGTGGGAAATGGTTAGAGCGGCCATTTGGGATTGCTATAAAGGGGGTATACTACCTTGGAAAAGGTGAATAAATTTTAAAAAGAGCAGCTGTGATATGAAAGTTTCTTTGAGCATAAAGGTTTCTTTCCAAAATCACAGCATGCTGTCAGCATGGTACTGATACATTATGTACTCATCTTAGAGAACATTGAGAGTTTAGGCCCCACTCTAGCCTCTTGTGCATGTCACACAGGCTGATACTGTGGTGTAGTGCAGGGCAAGCAGGGCGAGCACTGCACTGTCAGAGGTGCTGCTTTTCAAACCAGGGGCTGGATTCTGCGATTCCCCCACCCCCGTGTTTCTCAGCGAGACGCCGTTCGCTGGAGGCGGGATCTTTCCTCCTGACCCTTGTCAATGGGATCTCCCATTGAAATCACCCATTGCCACCGGGAAACCCAGCTAACATGTATCACCAAGACCCCATCGACACATTCTGAAGCATGGAAAAGATCCTGGGGTACATTTTCCCACCCCGCCCACTGTGGGAATCATCGCCGGCAGGGCGGGCAATTTGACGGTTAAAGCTCTGTTGACCTCAGATGGAAATTTCCAGTTTCAGGCCTTCAAGCCATTCAAAGAACAGCTGAGGAATCATCTGTGGTGCCGTGGCCAATGTTTTATTTTTCTACATGGGGCTTGAACTGATAGCATCTAAACACGATCGTGACAGTGCTAACAACTGACCCATCCTCATATAATAATGGCCAAACACGATCGTGACAGTGCTAACAACTGACCCATCCTCACATAATAATGGCCAAACATTGATATACCGTTTAACGCTCACCTGGATTTGGAAAACTGTATAACATAGCACACGCCAGTGGATGTATTAATGGAGAGGAAACTCTTGCTCAGTTGTCAGCTGTAACTTGGAGTTTAAAAGAGTTGCTTATTGTGATGAAAGGATTAGTTAGTGAGGGCAGGGAAGGATCTTGTTAAAAGCCAGGCAAAGATGGTAACACCTTGGGACAAAATTATGTATTATTTTCATATATTTCTACCTGCACATTCTTCCCTTTTATGTATTATGTGATTACCATTCGCAATAAGTCCTTTTGCAGCCTTTTGTATAACCTCAGTGGTTATATCTAATAATATAGATAGATAGAACAGTACAGCACAGAACAGGCCCTTCAGCCCTCGATGTTGTGCCGAGCAATGATCACCCTACTTAACCCCACGTAACCCGTATCCCAACAATCCCCCCATTAACCTTACACTACGGGCAATTTAGCATGGCCAATCCACCTAACCTGCACATCTTTGGACTGTGGGAGGAAACCGGAGCACCCGGAGGAAACCCACGCACACACGGGGAGGACGTGCAGACTCCACACAGACAGTGACCCAGCCGGGAATCGAACCTGGGACCCTGGAGCTGTGAAGCATTGATGCTAACCATCATGCTACCGTGATGTGTTTATATTTTAGTGAGGCTTGTTAGGGTTGTTATGAATTATAAATGTTTTTTTAAAAATCCTATGTAGACCAGATCAAGTAAGGATGGCAGATTTCTGTCCCTGAAGGATATTCATGAACCAGATGGGATTTCACTATTACTAATAGGAGCCTTTTATTAAACCAGGAATGGAAATGGCGGCTGCTGTAATGGGATTTGATCTAATGTCTCCGGAGCATTATTCCAGGCCTCTCAATTACCAGCCCATCAGCATAACCATTATCCTGCCTTTCCTATGAGAGTGAAATGAGTCTGAAGCTATAATTTAATCTATGTTCAGATAACATCTACAAACCAAGTCTATTTCATTTTACTAACCTGTGATGTCATTTGAAACCCTTGAGTAAATGTCACCTTATTGCTCCATTTTAATTATCCATAATTCTCTGTTCAGATGTTGCCTGATCTAAGGGTGACAATCCAGGATATTTTCACAGTGAAAATTCACATAGATTAGAAAGTCAACTGGTTCTGCATGCAGCTCCCCAAATATCATGTGAAAATATCACTTCCTCTCAATGTTTGAAATACTTAGCTGCAAGGAGCAATCCTCATTGGGTTCTCTTCAAGGACAGACAGTGAATCTTGAACAAGAAATTCTACATTGGATAAAAGGTTGAAGAATTGTGAAGAGATCTTTTTGCAGATATTATTATACAGACAAAAACACTTGGTTGCCTAACCTCACTGTATGTCCTGACATTGCTGCTGTAGAAATCAGCCCCAGTGTGTTCATATTCCCATCCCTCACTTGGATGTTTTGGTGAATGAATTGACAATGACTGCAGTGCAACCTGCTGCTTCTGTTGGCTGAGGCCCCTGCAGACTTGACTACTAAAAGGTTGGCAGAGAAATATTGAATATGAATGAAAAATATCAGTAAAAACATATCTCTTTTCTCAGCTCACAGCAACGTTATTGAAATGAGCTGACCCTTCATTGTTGTATTTCAGTCATGTCCTTTGTGTGCTGAATATTTCTCTGTGTTAAACAAATGTTGCAGCCAATGGTGATCGGTTACTTTCCCTTGAAAGCCGGGGGGGGGGGGGGGGGGGGGGGGTGGGGGGGGGGGGGGGTGGGGGGGGGGGGGGTGGAGTTTACTATTTTTGTCTTGTCATTTAGCCGTAATTCCAAAGATAAATTTGGGAACAAGCAAGACGTTGTTGAGCTTGACGTCTTGAAGCAGCGACTGCTTAAGGCGCTTCTGTTTTATAGTGGTGTCTCAATAATGACACATAGTGACCTGTCACATCTGCTAACAGCCAGATGTAACTGTCTCTCTGTTTGTGACTTGCAAAATAAAAATGAAATTCCAGACAATTAACAGAAACAAATTAGTGGAAAGGTCAAAATAACGTACAACATCTGTGCATCAGGGCCTTTGAGATATCATCAGGCAACATTCTTGTTTGTGAAGTTATCCAAAGAGTACACAAAAAATGGACAAGCAGTCAGGCTGACATAATGTTCGACATGGGTCATGATGTCTTTGGCGTTACATCACCAGACCAAACTCCCAACATGGATTGTGAATTGTGGATGACCCGTTCACTTGCACGTCTTCATAAGGTGGTCAGGTTTTCAATCACATATTCTCTTCAGTGACACGCTAAACATAATTGTTCCTGGAGTAAAGAAACACCCTCTATCATACAGCACAGAAAACAATTTATTCTGGAAGTCAAACTAATTAATTAGTCACTTGTTGTACAGAAATAGAGTTTTGCTGATACAGGAAACAAGCTGTTGAAGCTTTTTATCTAGCTCTCGTCAGGACAGGAGCGAGAATCCCAGATTTCAGAGGGAACAACAATTCATACCGCATTGGAAAACAGATGCTGAGTGATTGGCAAGTCGGCTCTGTTTGGTTGGCATGATGCTATGGGCAATTCACAAGGAAGCTATTGTTTCCCATGGTTTTGCTAGTTCAAACAAGGCTCAATTTGTGGACAGATTCCTTTTGCCTGCAGAGGACAGGTTCCTGCATTAGAATATTTGTGGCTTTTAGCAATTTTGTGTGAGTCACATTGTGAGCCTGGCGAAAATCTTAAATTGGCTGCTGGTGTACACTGGGAATGTTCAGCAAATGCTGCCTAATCGCCAAACCTCATCTAACTTTAGACATTATGTTCTGAGTATTGCAAGCATGGGTTGGTTGAACCCCACAAACCCCCATTTGGGATGGAGCACATTAAGAACTGTAAGGAAATTCCGACAGCCAACTGCTGATTCAGCTGCATGTCATCCACAGATCAGAAACATGCAAGGGGTAGTGTTGAGTTCTTTGCATTGTTCTTCAGCACGGTGAAGGTTGTAGTGTTAACAAAGAACATCAAGCAGCATTTAGCAAACAAAGCTAATTTATTACACTACACTGAATTGGATTCAAACATATCATTAAGGAATTAGATAAGCAAAGATACACTGCACTTTTACAGTACTGTTATTGTATCAGCTAAGCTATCCTACACCTATTCTGTCTGGCTCCCTTCCACTCTCTCCCAGAAGTCAAGGAGGCATGTGATATTTATATAGCTGCTCTATAGCACCATCTAGTGACTAAACATTGCATTAACCCTATGTGTACTGTACAATATCCACATCTTGTGACAGTAAGGGGATGAGGGGTCATTTCATTGAAAATGTGTTTCTTATGGAAACCAATAAAAGGGGAGGCCCTAGAGGCCAGCCATAGCAACACACCTATTGAGTAAACATGGGGTGCGATGGACCGACCACCCACCATGTGTTTTTTGGCAGCAGAGGCAGCCCGCCAGCAGGATCTACTGACCTCGCTTTTGTTAACATTCTTTCTCGGTGACCGCACCCCTCGTCAGCAGGAAACCCGTGCGTGGTGTGAGATGGAATTTCCAGCCAGTGAGGAATTGAACAAACGAATGTGATATAAAATGGGATAATTAGTTAGAATAATGTAGAGGATAGATCCGGTCTGATGGTAGTGAGTTAATAGGTAATGAACAAAGGAATTCAGCAAAGCATGGCCAGGAAGGGGGGGAGGGGAGCCTCGTGCAGAGGATGGTAAAAAGGATGCTGGGTAACAAGAGGCCCAGGGTTGAGGAATGCGAAGTGAGCCAATCAGGATATATGGCCAGGTCAGGAGGTGTATAGGATGACCTATGGGAATCTTGTATGTGAAACTTGATGCCATTTGAATAATATGTATAGAAGATCTCTTTATCCTCGGTCTCACTCTGCTCTGGAAGTTTCAGGAGACTGTATGTGTTCTGAGTCTCTATAGAGCGGGTCAGCCTTGCAAGTTGTTTAAAAATAAATAATACCATACCTACAGATCCCTCTCGAGTTTTATTGAGACCAGACTGACAGCAAAAGAATCAGGATTATCACCAGCACGAACAGCGGTAAATCCTGCCCAGAGTGTCATTAAAGCTAAAATCAACTGCGTCAATTATTAAGTTCACAACTTCAGTGAACCCAGAACATGATGGCAGGTGTAGATTGTCAGGGTACAGTGACACAATGGAAATATCTATGGCTTCCTGAGCAGCACACTGGTGAAAAGTCGAACGAGCGCATGGACATGGCATTGCTGTTGACATACAGATCACGTTCAGTCTTTGCAAAAGTGAAGGAATCCTTCACCGTGTATGTGAAATACTCACTCAGAACTGGCTGTTGATAATTAAGGAATGAATTAATAATGGACAACCATCTGTATCACAGCAAAGAATTGTGGGAAGGAAGGTCAATCAGTGAGCGCACCGTAAATCAGGGGTCAGTTTCAGCTCACTGCTCTCACTTTGGAGTCAGAAGATTCAACCCCCACCTCAGAGACATAATCACATGATTGAGACAGACATCTCGGTGCAGTGCTAAGGGAATGTTGTAAGTGTTACCGGTGCCAACTTTCAGATGAGGCAATAAACCAGGATCCTGCCTGCTCTGGAGGGCTGTAAAGATTCCATGACCACTATTTCCAAGATGAACATCAGTGCTCTCCCCAGAATCCTGGTCAATATTTCTTTCTTTACTGGAATCACTAAAAGGAAATTATCTGGTGATTATAACATTGCCATTTGAGCGACTTGCTCTTTCCAAATTGGCTGTTACATTTCTCTACATTACAACAGTGAATACTTTTCAAAAGTATTTAGTTGGCTGCAAAATGTCCGAGGATGACGTGAGATTGTAAACGCCATTATTTAAATGCAAGTTGTTTCCTTTCATCAAATCAGTCAACCTACTACTTAACCCTTCATATTTGCTCATGCTATCAAGTCAGCCCTCTGTGTTGCAAATGTACGATTCTATTTAAAACACACATTACAGACAAGTGAGTAAACAGTGGCTTCAAAATAGGCTGTCTCAACCTTGTTAGTTGATTGTGTTAAACAAGGCTGTTGGCAAAGGCTTTTCGAGTAGGTTAGTGTACACGACAGAGGGAGAGATCAGAAGGAGGATTACTAATTTATAAATTTGTAACTAAAGGTCAAAGCAAAGGGCAGGTATTAATTGCCAATTGTGTGTGTGTTTTACTTAATGGTAGATTATCATGTGAGTATTTAAGGATTATTGACTAAATATAGATCAATAATGATCAAATGCTGAGAATTACTGTATGCATTTCCAAGATTTTTTCATGGGGGAAAAAGGTAGAGCCAGGATATAGTCAATTTTAAGCTATTTGAGGATTAGGGGATTAAGGGCTGCTTTGGAGAGCTGGGCCGACGTGGAAATGAACAAGGCGGGCTTTCTGACCAGCCTGCCTGGGCACCCACACTCCACTGATACTGCCTCAGAACCAGGACCGCTGTCACGATCATGGGGAAACCATTGTTACTCTCCCTGTCGGACGTGTGGAGTAGGAGCTTCCCAGTTAGGGAGCGGAGGCCACCCAGCCGGAGCTCTTTGCGGATTTATGTAAAAGCCGGCCCAAGGCTGGGCCGAGTGTGGTTGGTTCTCCCAGCAAGGACTGGAGGGGGAAAGAGTTACTACCTTGAGCTGAGTATTGCGTATAGTTAAATAAATCTCGGTTATACTACTGCTGGCTTCCTCAAGTTACTAAACTGGCGACGAGGACAAAAGGACACATCTGGACTCGCTCATGGAACTACCTAGCTGCCCAATTGATTACTATCTCAGAACGTGGGGACATAGCAGTTCAGGCTGGCAACTCTAAAGCAGGCCTGGATGACTGGAGCCAGTGTGCTGAGCACAGGAGGTTATTCTTACAGGCTAGTGGGATTAGAAAGTCATCCTCCTGATCCGCTGTGGGCCCCGATCTTTGGGACCATAAAACATCTAACTTACCCGGCTGCACCAAATTGTTTGATGAGCTGGTCACTTTGGTTGCTCAATATTATGACCCTAAACCTCCGTGACCATGCAGTGGTCTCCAGGTGAATCAGTCACTGATTTCTCTACCCGCCTAATACGGGTAGCTGTGCATTGTGAGTTTGACTGTTCCTCTCCGAAATGTTGAGGGATTGGTCAGTATGCGGCTTAAACAAGAGTCCCTGCTGAAGGACCTACACAGTTGGTAGCCGGACACCTCTAAGATGAAGATGTTAGCCCACTGTTAAATCTGGAGGCCCAGCATCGATGGGGACATTGGGAGGGTGGTGCACAGCTGCCTGGCATGCCAGGAGCATCAGGAAGCTCCTGCCGGTGAACTCCCTTCAACCATCGGAATGGCCACAATTCCCGTGGGTGCGACTACATGTGGACATCGCAGGGTCTTTCATGAGGTCCATGTTCCTCATTATCATGGATGTCCGCTCGCAATGACGAGATGTGTACAAGGTGGCATCAACATCATCCAGGGCCATGGTGAAACGGCTCTGGTGTTCGTTCTGCACCAGTGGTATTCCTGAGTCCCTGGTAATAGATAATGGGATACCCTTTACTCGTGAAAGGTTTGCCTTGTTTACAAAGCGAAATGGCATCTGGCATTTTAGAACCACACGTTTCATCCCTCCTCCAATGGGATGGCGGTAAGGGTAGTCCAGACTTTCAAAAGGAGCATCAGTGAACAAACCATGGGTCTGATGGACACGTGACTGGCGTGATTCCTATTTAACCACCACACAATGCCATACATGACGATGGGAATACGGAGCTGTTGATGGGCCAATAGTTTAGAAGCCAGTTAGGCTTCACATTTCGGAACCTCAGCCAGTGGTTCTCTCAGCAAGGACTGGAGAGGGAGCAAGTTACTGCCTTGAGCAAAATATTGCATATAGTTCCATAAATCTGTTCTATTGCCGATGGCTTCCTCAAGTTACTAAACTAGGAAAACCCAAAGGCTGCCTGCTAACATCTCTAGTTCAGATAGTTGTGTGGGACCAACCATAGCAGCTGATTGGTGAGTAATTCCTGGTGAGTATTTTCCGTATTTTAATAGCAGCAGCCAGGTTCACGCACCGTGGGTGCCTCTGCTACTTAGATGGGTGGGTGAAAAGGAGAGGCAGGGCTATATTGACAGGGGATTCAATAATTAGGGACACTGACAGACGCTTTTGTGACCGCAAACGTGAATCGAGGATGGTATGTTGCCTCCCTGGTGCCAGGGTCCGGGATGTCACGGAGCAGCTGCTGGGCATTCTGGGGAAGGAAGGTGAACAGCCAGTGGCCGTGGTTCACATTGATACCAAAAACATCGGTAAACTAAAGAATGTGGACCTGCAAGCCAAGTACAGGAAGTTAGGTGATAAACTAAAATGTAGAAACTCAAATGTAGTAATCTCACAATTATTTCCAGTTCCATACGCGAGGGCAGCACGGCAGCACAGTGCTTCATTGTTACTTCACAGCACCAGGGTCCCGGGTTCGATTCCCCACTGGGTCACTGTGCGGAGTCTGCACGTTCTCCCCGTGTCTGCGTGGGTTTCCTCCGGGTGCTCCGGTTTCCTCCCACAGTCCAAAGATATACGGGTTAGGTGGATTGGCCATTCTAAATTGCTCTGAGTTTCCAAAAAACGGTTAGGTTGGGTTAAAAGATTAAGATAAGTAGAAAGATAAATAATCTTTATTGTCACAAAGTAGGCTTACATTAAATGAAGTTACTGTGAAAAGTCCCTAGTCGCCACATTCCGGTGCCTGTTCGGGTACACGGAGGGAGAATTCAGAATTCTCAGCTGGAACGGGAATTGAACCCACGCTGCTGGGCTTGTGCTGCATCCCAAACCAGCTGTCTAGCCCACTGAGCTAGGGATAGGGTGGGGGCTTAATTGTGGTGCTCTTTCCAAGGGCCAATGCAGACTAGATGGTGCGAGTGGCCTCCTTCTGCACAGTAAATTCTAAGTTATAGAGAGAGCAGGAATAGGAGGATCGATCATTTGAATGCGTGACTGGAGAGATGGTGTAGCCAGGAGGGGTTCAGATTCTTGACGCACTGGGACCAGTTTTGGGGCAGGTGGGACCTGTACAAACCGGACGGGCAGGGCTGGGACCTATGTCCCTGTGGGGCGTTCACTGGTTCTGATAGAAGAGGTAGGGTGGACAGGATAAAATTGTTTCCCTTGGCATGATTTCTAGAACAGTGGGCATAGATTCAAGGTAAGTGTCAGGAGGTGTAGAGGGGACATGAGGAACGTTTTTACGCAGAGGGTAGTGGGAGTCTGGAATTAACTACCTGAGTTGGTGGTCGAGGCAGAGACCTTAAACTCTTTTCAAAAGCACCTAGATCTGCACCTTAAGTGTTGTAAGCTGCAGGGCTGTGGACCGGGTGCAGGAAGGTGGGATTAATAATAATAATCTTTTATTGTCAAACACTGCAATGAAGTTACAGTGAAAAGCCCCTCGTCGCCACACTCCGGCGCCTGTTCGGGTAAACTGAGGAAGAATTCAGACTATCCAAATTACATCTTTTGGGACTTGTGGGAGGAAACTGGAGCACCCGGAGGAAACCCACGCAGACACGGGGAGAACGTGAAGACTCCGCACAGACAGTGACCCAAGCCGGGAATCGAACCTAGGACCCTAGAGCTGTGAAGCAACAGTGATAACCTCTGTGCTACCGTGCCACCCATGATTAGAAAGGGCATCTGGGTGTCCTTGGGCTGGCATGGACAAGATGGGCCGAATGGCATCCTTCTGTGCTCTAACTTTTCAATGATTCTGTGAAAATATAGCGGATGTGGGCAGAGATACTTGCCGGGTTTCTGAATTTGGTAGTTGACTGTCTTCCATTTCTCAAGTCCAACAGAAAAGTCCACCCCATTGAACGTGACTGTGGAGTATGACTGGAATACCACAGAGATCGACCCATGATCAGGTGACACAATACTGCAAAATAATTCAATATCCTGACCAGGAAAGGCAAGGTAAGCACTGACTGGGCATCAAATATAACTCAGAACTCTATCATGAGGAATAGGATAAATTGTCGGGAGATTCTTGTCTCTGCTGTTGGTTTTTATCAAGATAGATCTGAGCTGGAAAGAAATTGGTTTTCAAATTCAGAATTGAAGGTTAGGGACTTTCAAGGTGAAATCTGTGTGTTTGTTGAGCAAGAATCCAAAGGCAAGGAAGTCATAAATGTCTGTTGCCATTGGAGACAGCCTTTTCAGACTGGCCAGTTGATGAATTTGACATTTGGCGTTGGTCCCTACTAAAAGCAGGTTATAAAAGCTGAAATGATTGCCGTCACAGCGGCCATCATTCCCTGCTTCTTTATTTTCCCCTCTCAGGGTAATATAGCCCAACACAACAAACAACAACTTGCACTTATATAGTGCCTGAAACATAGTAAAACAGCCCAAGGTGTTTCACAGAAGTGTTACAAAACAAAATTAGTCACTTAGTCACATAAGGTGCCATTAGGGCAGATGGCCAATGGTTTTGTCAAAGACGTAGGTTCAGGAAGTACCTTAAGGGAGAGTTGGAAGGAGCGGGGGAGAGGTTTAGCGAGGAAATTGCAGCACTTTGGCTCTTTGCAGGTGAAGGCATGGCTGCTAATAGCGGAGCAATTAAAACTGGGGAGAGTAAAAGGCCAGAATTGGAGGATAGCAGATATCTCGGAGGCGAATTCTCTGCAGAAACAGGTATTACTTTGAAACTGTCAAGTGATCTGGAGACATTCTTTAGCATGAAGAGAGAGAGAGACCAAAACACATCTGCTTGGTTCAAATTCAGCTCTCCAACTGACAATGAAACTAATACACACTGCAGCTGCTAGCTCAAAATGAAAGTAAAAAGACAGAGACAGCCCAGCTGCTCCCACACACTGACATCACTGCAGCTATTTGATGAACAGCCATTTCTAAAAGGTGCATCCACTTGACAAGAGTTATAAAGGAGTGTGAGAGTGAGAGCAAAGCGGGTTTCGGAAACAAGGGTGAGAGCTTTATGTTTGTGCTATGGCTGGAACAGGATTCAGCTGGGCACACGGTTTTCTGAGGCTTCTCTCATGGCTCAGGCGGCGGGGTGCTGTTGAGCCACCGTTTCCCGTCAGTGTAAATGGCAATGTGGACCCAAATTCCCGTGAGAATTGGGCAACAAGATTCCCGCTGGCGAGATCTCATTTCCTGATTGGTCCACCCTTGTCGGTGACGTAACAAGGTTCCTACCCAGAAGGGGCGGGAACTTAATTGCACTAAATTTGAATACATTTAAATATTATTGAAGGGTTTCCCAGCCACATGATTGTCCCTCTCTGAATATTCACAGCCTCCCCATGTGACGTCAATGCCGCTGCACAGGTTCGCACTGCCAACCTGGCTCTGCCACCCTAGAAGTGCCACCCTCTGGGGCAGGGTGGGTTGATGACTGTGATGGAGGAGAGTGCCCTCGATACTGCCGTGATGATGCAAAGGTTGGCAGGAAGGGGAGGGGCGGAGGTGGGAGATGGAAAATGCACGCGATACTGATAAGATGGCGGGTGTTACCCTGATGCTTGTGAGAATGCCCTCCATGACTGTGGGGATGGGGGGGTGGGGGTTGGGGGAAACCTATTTGGAACTCAGATTGAGGTGCCTGGTAAAGATGGCACCTCTGTGGAGCTGGCCTTGCTGGCTCTATCCGGCCCCGCCCTGCCAGAGTGACAGCATCAACCAGGCCCACAGATTCTGTGTGGCACAGAGTGTCACCAAATCTGAAACACGGCTGTGTAGAGAAACACATTGGTTTCAGTCTAAACCTGGCAATCTGACAGGCCTCATACGCAGCTGTACCAGGGAGCAGCCCCCCCCCCCCCCCCCCCCCCACATATGGGGGGCCCACCACCTCCTGCTCCAGAACACAGACTGACCGCTGATTGCACCATCTCTGGTAAATAGCAATGTTGGTCATTTGTTCTGAGTGTTATCACAGGAACATGACTGGTTTCAAACTGACCACCTCAATGCAGCAATCATTGTTTTTATTCAGATTACACACAAGAATGTGGCCAGCTTCATTGTTGAATTGTATTTACTAATGGGTTATTTTGTCATTGTCACATTGCTGTTCTGGGACCTTGAATTGAATTGGTTACTCTTGTTTCTTACACTTCAACAATGCATCGATGGCTGCTAAGAGCTTTGGGACATCAGGAGGTCATAAACATTTTTATATGAATGCAAATCTTTCTTTTTACCACTTTTAAAAACATTTAAATCGTATTTACAGCAGATATACACCAAACTTGCTGGTGTTTATGGTCCACTGGAGTGTTCTCCAACTCCACTTCAACAACTCCAGCAATATAACTCGATTATTTTCTTCCTCGTGTTTATTCAGCTTCTTGTTAAATGAGTCTACGCTATTCACCGTATTCCCATGTGGGAGTGAGTTCCACATTCCCCTTAGGAGAAGAGGAACAGGAGTAGTCTATTCAGCCCATTGAGCCTGCTCCACCATTCAGCACGAACTTGTCTGATCATCAACTTCAGTGCCATTCTCTCCACACTATCTCTAGATCCCTCAAAGTCGTTGATATTTAGAAATCTGTCAATCTCTGTTTTAAGCATACTCAGTGACTCAGCTTCCACAGCCTCTGGGATAGTCAATTACAAAATAACGACAACAATTTCTCCCTCAATGCCAGCAAAATTAAAGAGCTGGTCATTGACTTCAGGAAACAAAGTACTGCACACACCCCTGTCAGCATCAATGGGGCCGAGGCGGAGATGGTTAGCAGTTTCAAATTCCTAGGTGTGCACATCACCAAAAATCTGTCCTGGTCCACCCACGTTTTCGCTACTACCAAGAAAGCACAACATCAGCTACACTTCCTCGGGAAACTAAGGAAATTCGACATTACCACGCTGACTCTTACCAGATTTTACAGGTGCACCACAGAAAGCATCCTATCGGGCTGCATCACAGCCTTGTTTGGCAACTGCTCAGCCCAGGACCGCAAGAAACGTCAGAGAATCGTGAACACAGCCCAGTCCATCACACAAATCTGCCTCCCATCCATTGACTCTATCTACACCTCCTGCTGCCTGGGGAAAGTGGGCAGCATAATCAAAGACTCCTCCCACCCGGCTTACTCACTCTTCTAACTTCTTCCATTGGGCAGGAGATACAAAAGTCTGAGAATGCGCACGAACAGATTCAAAAACAGCTTCTTCCCCGCTGTTACAAGACTCTTAAACGACCCTCTTATGGACTGACCTGATTAATACTGCCCTCCTGCATGCTTCACCCGATGTCGGTGTCTATGTATTTACATTGTGTACCTTGTGTTGCCCTATTATGTATTTTCTTTTCTTCTCGTGTACTAAGTGATCTGTTGAACTGATTGCAGAAACATACTTATCCACTGTCCCTTGGTACACGTGACAATAAACAATCCAATCCAAGTTTCAGAGGGCAGCATAGTAGCACAGTGGTTAGCACAATCGCTTCACAGCTCCAGGGTCCCAGGTTCGTTTCCCGGCTTGGGTCACTGTCTGTGCGGAGTCTGCACATTCTTCCCGTTTGTGTGTGGGTTTCCTCCGGGTGCTCCGGTTTCCTCCCACAGTCCAAAGATGTGCAGGTTAGGTGGATTGGCCATGATAAATTGCCCTTAATGTCCAAAAATTGCCCTTCGTGTTGAGTGGGGTTACTGGGTTAAGGGGATAGGGTGGAGGTGTGGGCTTGGGTTGGGTGCTCTTTCCAAGAGCCGGTGCAGACTCGATAGGCTGAATGGCCTCCTTCTGCACTGTAAATTCGATGATTCTATAACCCTCTGAGTGAAAGCAAATCTCCTTATTTTGGTCCGAAGTGTCTTCGGCCTTATTTTGGAATTGTAACTCCTGGTTCGAGGCTCCCCAACCAAGGTAAACGTCTCACCTGAATCTAGCCTGTCTATTCCTTTAAGTATTTCAATGACATCACCTCTCATTCTTTGAAACTCTTGAGAATACAGTCCCACCTTCCCCAATCTCTCTTCATGAGACAGACCCGTCATCCCAGGGAACAAGTCTGGTGAACCTTCGTTACACTCCCTCTGTGGCAATGACATCCTCTCTGAGCACAGTAAGTCTTACAACACCAGGTTAAAGTCCAACAGCTTTGTTTCAAACACTAGCTTTCGGAGCACTGCTCCTTCATCAGGTGAATGAGGAATCATTCACCTAAGGAGCAGAGCTCCGAAAGCTAATGTTTGAAATAAACCTGTTGGACTTTAACCTGGTGTTGTAAGACTTCTTACTGTGCTCACCCCAGTCCAACACCGGCATCTCCACATCATCCTCTCTGAGATAATGGGACCATATCTGCATTTAGTACGCAAGGTACGGTCTCACCATGCTCTGCCACAATTGCAGACAGACTTTGCTACTTATGTACTCGAGTGCTCCTGTGATAAAGGCCAACATTGCATTCGCCTTCCTAATAGCTTGCTGCACCTGCATGTTGTTTCTGTGCCATAGTGACGAGGATACTTTTGTACATCTACACTTTCTAATCTCTGATCATTTAAGAAATACTCCGCACACCTGTTCCTTCTACCAACGGGGATAACCTTACATTTTTCCACATTATATTTGATCTGCCATGCTCTTGCCCACTCACTGAGTCTGTCCAGATCCTCCTGCAGCCGCTGCGCATCTTCCTCACAACACATATTCCCACCGAGCTTTGAGTCATCCGCAAACTTAGCAATATGTAGCAGAATTCTCCGTCTGCAGTATCCTCCAGTCCGCCAGCAGGGCACCCACACCCGCGTATTTCCCCACGGCGAGGGGTGGCCACAATGAGGCACCCCATTGGCCGGCTGCGGGAATGGTGATTCCCGGCCAGTGGTGCCCCGCACCGGAAAACGTGGCAGGCAGACCGGAGCTTCCCGCCCAGTACATTCTATCCCCACTTCCAACATATTGTGAACAGCTGGGGTCCAAGTACTGACCCTTATGGACCTCACCAGGCATAGCCTTCCAATACGAGAATGATCCGTTTATTTCTAATCTCTGTTTTTTATTTGTTAACCAATCCTTTATCCATTCCACGATATTCCCTGCTATTCACTGTGATTTAATACAATCTTCTTACCAATAATTATTTCCTTCAATTACTCATTTTCCCTAATCCCTTAGATCTCTAATTCTGGGAGATTTCTTATATCTTCCTCAGTGAAAACACACAAATCATTTAGCTTGTCTGTAATTTCTCTATTCCCCATTATAAATTCTCCCCACTCCGCCTGCAATGGACCCACATTTGTCTTGATCAAACATCTCCTTTGTACAAACCAACAGAAGCTTTTACAGTCTGTTTTTATGTTTTTTGCTAGTTTATATTCTATTCTCCTTTTATTTAGCAGTTTTTTGGTCTTTCTTTGTTGCATTCTAAAATCCTCCAACCCTCAGGTTTATGACTATTTCTGGAACCTTTTGAGGCCTTTTCTTTTAATCTTATACAATCCTTAATTTCCTTTTAGCAGATGACCTTGATGGCAGAGGCACTATCGAAGCTCATGGGGATGTGGGGTAGCATAGAGGATATGAAGGCCATGGGGTTGTGGGGTAGCATAGAGGATATGAAGGCCATGGGGTTGAGCAGAGAAGCATGCGGTGGCATAGGATGTATGAGGCACCTTGATGGGGTCTGTGGGGGCATGAGGTGGCATATGCTGGCATGGATAGGGCATAGGAAGAGTGTGGGTGAGGGTGAGGGCTGTTTTTGTTTTAATCACTTTTTGAAATTGAATTCAGCAAAGTGCTGGAGCACAGATGTAGACCCTTTCCCCCCCCCCCCCCCCCTCTCCCCCCCCTCCCCCCCAATATGAAATGGCAGGATTAGGAAACCATAGATGACATGGGAATTTGTGAGAATAGGCAAACTGATAATGGAACCATACATAAGTTCCAGGCAACTAAAAACAGACCAAGCTTTTGAAGAATATAACGAAAGTAGGAACAAACCCAAAAGTTAGGAGGGCTAAATGAGGCCATGAAATGTCATTGGCAAGCAAGGAGGAACAGGGTAGCTTGGGAAAGAGTAGGCCCACTCAAGGTCAAAGGAGGGAAGTTATGCGTGGAGTCAAAGGAAGTGGGTGAGATATTTAATGAATACTTTGCATCAGTATTCACCAAGGAGAGGGGCATGATTGGTGTTGAGGTTAGGGATGGGTGTGTGAATAGAACATAGAACATAGAACAGTACAGCACAGAACAGGCCCTTCGGCCCTCAATGTTGTGCCGAGCCATGATCACCCTACTCAAGCCCACGTATCCACCCTGTACCACTAACCCAACAACCCCCATTAACCTTATTTATTAGGACACTAAGGGCAATTTAGCCTGGCCAATCCACCTAACCCGCACATCTTTGGACTGTGGGAGGAAACCGGAGCACCCGGAGGAAACCCACGCACACACGGGGAGGACGTGCAGACTCCACACAGACAGTGACCCAGCCGAGAATCGAACCTGGGACCCTGGAGCTGTGAAGCATTTATGCTAACCACCATGCTACCGTGCTGCCCCTAATACTCTAGAATACTCTAGGACATGTCACCATAATGGCAGAGGAAGGGCTGGATATCTTAAAATGCATTAAGGTAGACAAGTCTACTGGGCCGGATGGAAAATATCCCAGGTTACTGTGGGAGGCAAGAGAGGAAATAGCTGGGGTCTTAACAGATATCTTTGCATCATCTTTGACCACAGGCAAGGTTCCAGAGGACTGGAGAATAACCAATGTGTCCCTTTTGTCCTTCATTGCTAGAGGGATGGAGTTTAAGACTAGGGAGGTTATGTTGCAATTGTATAAGGTGTTAGTGCGGCCACACCTGGAGTATTGTGTTCAGTTTTGGTCTCCTTACTTGAGAAAGGACGTACTGGCGCTGGAAGGTGTGCAGAGGAGATTCACTAGGTTAATCCCAGAGCTGAAGAGGTTGGATTAGGAGGAGAGGTTGAGTAGACTGGGACTGTACTCGGTGGAATTTAGAAGGATGAGGGGGGATCTTATAGAAACATTTAAAATTATGAAGAGAATAGATAGGATAGATGCGGGCAGGTTGTTTCCACTGGCGGGTGACAGCAGAACTAAGGGGCATAGCCTCAAAATAAGGGGAAGTAGATTTAGAACTGAGTTTAGGAGGAACTTCTTCACCCAAAGGGTTGTGAATCTATGGAATTCCTTGCCCAGTGAAGCAGTTGAGGCTCCTTCATTACATGTTTTTAAGGTAAAGATAGATAGTTTTTTGAAGAATAAAGGGATTAAGGGTTATGGTGTTCGGGCCGGAAAGTGGAGCTGAGTCCACAAAAGATCAGCCATGATCTAATTGAATGGCGGAGCAGGCTCGAGGGGCCAGATGGCCTACTCCTGCTCCTAGTTCTTATGTTCTTATGTTCTTATGTTCTTTCTTTAAGAAGAAAAGCAGGAATAATCCAGGTAATTATAGGCTGGTGAGCCTGATGTCAGTGGTGGGGAAGCTGCTGGAGAAGATACTGAGGGACAGGATTTATTCATATTTGGAAGCGAATGGGCTTGTTAGTGATGGACAACATGGTTTTGTGCAGGGAAGGTCATGTCTTATCAACTTTATAAAAAATAAGTTTAGAGCACCCAATTAATTTTTTCCAATTAAGGGGCATTTAAGCACAGCCAATCCACCTACCCTGCATATCTTTGGGTTGTGGAAGCAAAACCCACGCAAACACGGGGAGAATGTGCAAACTCCACACGGACAGTGAGCCAGAGTCGGGATCGAACCTGGCACCTCGGTGCTGAGAGGCAGCAGTGCTAACCACTGTGACACCGTGCTGCCCTATGTCTTACTGACTTGACAGAATCTTTTGAAGAGGTGACAAAATGAATTGATGAGGGAAAAGCTGTGGATGTCGTCTACATGGACTTTAGTAAGGCATTTGACAAGGTCCCTCATGGCAGACTGGTACAAAAGGTAAAGTTGCTTGGGATTTGTGTTGTGTTGGCTGAATAGATAATGAACTGGTTTAGCAACAAGAGACAGAGAGTAACAGTGGAAGGGAATTTTTCAGAATGGAGATCTGTAACTACTGGTGCTCCACAGGAATCAGTGCTGGGACCACTGTTATTTATAAGAGAAAAAACTGATCTGGAGGAAAATGTAGATGGTCTGATTAGCAAGTTTGCCGATGACACTAAGATAGGTGGAGTTGCAGATCGTGAAGGGGACTGTCAGTGAATACAGAAGAATGTTGATAAATTGGAGAGTTGGGCAGAGAAATGGCAGGTGGAGTTCAATCTGGACAAATGCGAGTTGATGCATTTTGGTAAATCAAATTCAGATGTGAATTATACAGTAAATGGAATAACCCTTCAAAGCATTGACAGACAGAGGGATCTGGGCGTTCAGGTCCATAGTTCCATGAAAGTGGCATTGCAGATGGATAAGGTGGTCAAGAAGACAAACGGCATACTTGCCTTCATCGGCCGGGGCATTGAGGACAAGAGTTGGCAGGCCATGTTACAGTTGTATTGAACATTAGTTAGGCCACATTTGGAATATTGTGAGCAGTTCTGGTCACCGCACTGGCAGAAGGACGTGGATGCTTTGGAGAGAATGAGAAGAAGGTTTACCAGGATGTTGCCTGGTTTCCAGGGTGTTGGCTATGAGGAGAGGTTGAACAAACTCGGATTGTTTTCACCAGAAAGATGAAATGAAAATGAAATGAAAATCGCTTATTGTCACAAGGAGGCTTCAAATGAAGTTACTGTGAAAAGCCCCTAGTCGCCACATTCTGGCGCCTGTTTGTGGAGGCTGGTATGTGAATGGAACCCGAGCTGCTGGCCTGCCATGGTCCACTTTAAAAGCCAGCTATTTAGCCCTGTGCTAAACCAGCCCCTTAATAATAATCGCTTATTGTCAGAGATGGAGGCTGAGGGGAGACTTGATAGAGGTCTACAAAATTGCGAGAGATATAGACAGGGTGAATAGTCAGAAGCTTTTTCCCAGGGTTGAAGACTCAATTACAAGGGGACACAGCTTCAAGGTGAGAGGAGGAAAATTTAGGGTAGATGTGCGGGAATGTTTTTCAGGCAGAAGGTGGTGGGTGCCTGGAACACATTGCCAGTGGAGGTGGTGGAGGCAGGCATGATAGCAATGTTTAAGATGTATCATGATAGACACATGAACGGGCGGGGAATGGAGGGATGCAGATCGTTTGGGCAATAAGTAGTCAATCGAATAAAGAATGTGGATCGGTGCAGGCTTGATGGGCCGAAGGGCCTGTTCCTGTGCTGGAATGTTCTTTGTTCTTTATTCTAATCACTGGAAGTATTGGTCCACAACATGATGCAGGTTTTCTCTGTCAACATGGGTTATTCAAGATGTTCACCAGGAGCTAAGGTTTCAAGGTTTCCTATGAGACATACTGAATAAAGCTCAGTATCTATAATTAATTCAGGCTGAACTGCACCATGGAACATTGGTCAGATAGGCTGGAGAAAGAGGAATGAGCAGCAAAAGAGAGAGAGCATACCAAAGGCTGGAAAATCTTGCCTGCTGCAAAGAAGTTGACTAAATTAAAGCACTCCTCCACTTATTAGGTGATAGTCTCTTGCACTCCCTTCACAGCACCTCTGGTTAGAAGTTAGGTTAATAATATTTTCCTGAACACAATCAGGCCATGTGCCCAGGGACGTCCAGTTGTACATAGAGAGCTTCAAAAAGATGTGATGTCTCTATTTGCATCTGCAAAGTACCTAATGCCTGTTTCAATCATAGATTCAGGACAGCTCTTTGGTGGCCTTTACTGATGAGGCAGATGATGCATTTCCTGCATGAACTGAGTGAATGCGTCTATCCTGCCATACTGGATGCTCAGCAATCCATTGTGTATCTGCCAAACGAGCAGAACACCACTGAATGTCTAAGCTAATGGGTGGGGGGAATGGCTGGAAGCAAATTACAGTTTGCCACTCAAACATCTTTCCGATTCGGGGTGAAGAGGATGTTGGCAAAGTTATGGGGACAGGTTGTACACATCATGTTCTGTACACTAGCCAATAAGAATGATGAACTACAGAACATCTAGTTTAAATAATTTATTATGAAACAACTGCGTGATAAAGATAACTAGGATAAATAAAATAAACTACTAACATTAACTAACCATTAAAGAGCTACTGTGAAATGCATCTATCCTCCAACACGACTTACTCCCAACTCCCCAGACACAGGGTCACGTGTGGGTTCACACTGCCACCTAATGGTCGGAGGAGGTCATGTATAATGTTATCTACAGAATTGCTTTATGCATATCATCACAGTACACACATAGGAACAGGTTGTACACACATCTTCTTGGAAAGGGAATTGTATTATCTACAGGCAAACGTCTGTTGTAAAAGAATACTAATTAATAGTGCACCTTCAGGTCAATACTTGATAAGAACTTTTTTAATAAAAAATTAGAGTACCCAATTCATTTTTCCCAATAAAGGGGCAATTTAGCGTGGCCAATCCACCTTGCCTGCACATCTTTGGGTCGTGGGGGTGAAACCCACGCAGGCACGGGGAGAATGTGCAAACTCCACATGGACAGTGACACAGGGCCGGGATCGAACCCGAAACCTCGGCGCCATGAGGCAGCAGTGCTAACCACTGCACTACCGTGCTGCCCCCCTCGATAAGGAACTTCAACATGTTCATAGAACCATAGAATTCCTACAATGCAGAAGGAGGCGATTTGGCCCATTGAGCACGGACCCTCTGAAAGAGAACCGTACCTCGGCCCACTCCCTGCCCTATCCCCTGCCCTATCCTAATTTACACATTCCTGGACACCAAGTGGAAATTTATCACAGCCAATCCACCTAACCTGCACATTTTTGGACTGCGGGAGGAAACCAGAGCACTTGTAGGAAACCTATGCAGATGCAGAGAGAAAGAGCAAATTCCACACAGTCACCCAAGGTTGGAATTGAGCCCAGGTTCCAGCCGCTGTGAAGCAGCAGTGCTAACCACTGTGCCACCATGCCGTCCAGTCAGTGGTTTTCACCCTTTCCAATAAGTTATTATCAGAAGGCAACAGTCTGACAGTCTTCAGTAACTCACATCAACAGATAACAGAACAAACCAGTGATATCCCTGAACACACATTACAACCAGTGTGTAAAAACTACCTCAAATAGATTTATTTTTGTTTAAGGAAATGAAGTAAATGTTAAAGTCATCTGCTGGGACACAAAATAAATGATTAATTTGGGTTGCAAAAGGCGATGTAGATAAAATGATACTTTGAAAGTCCCATTTA